>NW_012106575.1:13709-39537 GCF_000951045.1 Mandrillus leucophaeus
TTTCCAGATGTGAGCATGAGGGCTTCGTGTTCTGGCCTGTAGTTCTATTGCTGTCTGCTTTAAGGCAGATTTTTGGAGGGGGGTTGTGGAGGGTTTACCTTGCTTTATAAGGTTTGCTGGAGTCTGCATGCTGATGAGCTGCCAATTTGCATTCTGCGCCTTCGCAGCCATCACCTGCCCACAGCAGCACCATTACCCTACTTCCTGGGTTTCTGCTCTATTTTCTACCTGCAGCCGCTATATATATATTTTTTTTCCTTTAGAGCCTGGGGAATTCTCTTGCTCTCGCTGACTTTTTGCTTCATTCAAGCAACAAACCATCTGTCTATTTCAGTCAGGGAGCTTGGATGTCAAAGTCGCAGGCACCTGCCCGATTTCATGAGGAATCATCATGGGAGGAGGGGTGGTATGCACCAAAGGAAGACCCTGGGGCCCTCTTGATACCCCACCATCTAAACAAGTGCTTGCTAGGCAGCTGTGCAGTAAAGAGTAAAGAGTGCAGTGTGCAGTAAAGAGAAGAATGCTTTGGCTCCTGGCTCCAAGGCTTTTATACGCTTTGTTAGGTGGGGCAAATTGCTCCCCTAGGCTGCTGCAAGGACTAAGTGCCAGGATATATGCTAAGTGTGTTAGCATGTAGCAACAACTTTGGAGTCAGTGACCATGACTCGGCTCTGCCACTTAACAGCCATATGCCCTGGGCATGTCCCTAGCCTTGCTCAAGCTTCTGGTTCCTTACGGGTAGAGTGGGGCAATAACAGGACTTACCTTGTGAGGTTGTGAAGGATTCAGATAATGGTAATAAGTCCCATTTCCTGATCGCTTACCCTGTCCAGTACCTACATGTTCTGTAAGAATTAGAATATATATTTGGTCTGATAATGTATCTATTATACTTACGCACATAGACACTAAAAAGTAGTTGGTCTCTGTGCATAGAGGTTTCTTATTATGTATACAATTGCATAGAGTTCTATTAAACATATGTGTATCTGTACGTATACTAGATATACTATGTATCTTAACAGTCTGGTTCTGTTTCTCAGGCTGCAGTGTAGTGGTGCAATTATGGCTCACTGCAATCTTGCACTCCCAGGTTCAAAAGATCGTCTCACCTCAGCCTCCCTAGTAGTTGGCACCACAGGGGTGCCACCACCACACATGGCTCATCTTTTAATCTTTTGTTCGAGACAAGGTCTCCCTATGTTGCTCACACTGGTCTTGAACTCCTGGGCTCAAGTGATCCTCCAGCCTCTGCCTGCTTCCCCAAAGTGCTGGGATTATAGGTGTGAGCCACCACACCCAGCCAAAATGTGTATATTATTTGATCTTTAAAATATTTGAATGCATATGGATACATGTACATTGTATAGATATATATGTGATTTATTAGATAAAATGCTTTGTTAGGCTAAGTGTTTTGTGTGTTTTAATGTATCTCGTTATAAGAACCCTTTAAGGTAATGGTGCAATTATCCCCAATTCATGGGTGAGGTAACTGAAAGAGGTCAGGAGAGGTTCTCAATGCCTTCTGTATGAACTTAGACACTTCTGTAAATACACAGATCATATATTTTGTAGAGTGTCTGGCAATGTATTAACAAATTTTATCTATTCCTAATAGATGTTACAATACTTGGTCCTTTTAGAAAATGACACTATTAGCTTTAAAGCCTCTGTATTTTCACCACAATGCCACCTTGCTACTGAGAGAACGTTACCCCTTTGAGATAGTTGGCAAATTCCCTTCTTCAGGCCAAATACCTGTGATCCAATCAGCCTTTACAGACCAGAGAGGCTTCACTTTCCGCCACCCCCCACCCCCCAGGTCTTCCAGGAGGGCAACCGGTGCACAGCATGTAAGACTAGACCCTTGTGGGAGACTGTTCAAAAGGGCCAAGGTTCAACCCCAAATCTACCTCCCTTTAAACTGCCGACAGCAGCAATGAGATGCCCTGGCTTTACCCATGGGTCAAAGGACTGGGTTTTTATGCTCTGAGATGAACTGGTTCTTGGTCCAATATCAAGCATCAGGTTCAGTCCTGAGCAGTTGTACAATAAGCATTTTGGACCCTTCAGAAAAGGACTGCAGCTTGTGAGTTTACATGCAAATCTAATATATTCGTGTATACACACACATGTATTATCCAGGATGATGAAAAAACACGAACTCCCTCCCCCACCAAAAGGCTTTGTAAGTTTTCCAACAAAAAATTATTTTGAGAACATTGAGTCCCAGGTATTCACTGGTTTAACAAAAACCTTTCTCATGACACCCTGTGATTGAGAATATGCTTTTGATGTATAGGTACATGTAGGTATGTGCTTGTGGATGTATGCACAGAGATCCCATGTACACATGAACATGCGTGCACACACATTTGTTAGCTCTCCCAACGGTGTCTTCTATCTGGAGGAAGAACTGAGCATGAACACAATCAAAAATCAATGGACGATGGTACCTCCTAGGTGATGATGGTTTTAACCTCACGGGTGCTGAAAGCAGAGGGGTCTAGGAATCTGCTTTTTCAAGCTCACCAGGTTCTAAGGTCTGTAGCACATAGGTTGGATGGACACTCAGCAGTAACAAAGCTTTCGCTTGTGTGCACATGCGTGTATGCGTGAGAGAATGAGTGCTCACGAAAACTGCATTTCCTTCCAAAATGGCTACTTCCCAGGAAGTAGAAAGAGGCTTCAGAAGACATAAGTAGTAAAAGTTGTCAGGATGTTGAGTGGGAACTTAGTGATCCAAACTAACTGAACTGTATCTGTAATATTTTTGTTAAGATGGAGAAGATTTTACTGTTCAACATCTTGCTTTAAGAAATACATAGCTGGCCAGGCACGGTGGCTCGTGCCTGTCATCCCAGCACTTTGGGAGGCTAAGGTGGGTGGATTACCTGAGGCCAGGAGTTTGAGAACCAGGCTGGCCAACATGGTGAAACCCCATCTCTACTAAAAATGCAAAAAAAAATAGCTGAATGTGGTAGCAACTGCCTGTAGTCCCAGCTACTAGTGGGGCTGAGGCAGGAGAATCACTTGAACCTGGGAGGCAGACGTAGCAGTGGGCCGAGATCATGCCACTGCACTCCAGCCTCGGTGACAGAGTGAGACTCCACCTCAAAAAAGAAAAAGCCAGTGGGATGAAGCAGTGGCTACCCCTCAGGCACTGTCCATACAAAATGCCAGCCAGCCTCTATTTCTGCACGAAGCATATGTATGGCATATGGGCTTCCTTTGGGCTTATTTTCTCACCTCTGCCCACACTCTAGGAGGGGGGAAGGACAGGAGTGGGATGGCAAGAATCTGCATCCACTGGCCAGGTCTCTTAAACTCGTTCGCTTCTGCCATCAGTTATTAAATTTCACATAAAACTTACATGCTTATCTCTATTTTGGATAAGAGCCTGCTTTGGGAGATTCTAATGTAAACTGTATCTGTCATCATCTCTTACAGCCTATTTAGTGGGGAAGCGCTCAGGTATAAACCAGTATTTTAGGAAACCCTTATCTCCCTCCCTGTGAGGATAAAGCTAGTGACTTGTTTTAATTAGGATATCCATACATACTGTGTAAGGAGAGCACAAGCATCCCAAGTTTAACATCACCACCACCATTACCACCATCACCATGGATAACAAAGTGGGCATAGACTTCGGGGTCAGACAGTTGATGTTGTGCTCTTTCAACACTCGTTAGATACAGCTTTGGGCAAATCACACGACCTATCGGATCCTTCCTGTCCTCATAAAATAAGGGTAACACTATCCTGAAGGATCAATTGACATAGGCCAATACAAGTTGATAACCTGCATGATCTTCATATATAAGGAGTTTACAGAGAAGGGATGATTACTTATACTGAAATAAGATGTATGCTGTTAAGACAACCTGGAGTGTGGAAGAATGGAGAACAAAGAGCCTGCAGGTGGCACACAGGGTTAAACTCATGTATAAAGTTCTTATTAAGTTCTTATTGGTCAGGTGAGAACATGCCTTGTCAGTTAAGGGTGTGCATTCTGGAATCCTAGGGTGAGCACCTCCTTGCTGTGTGACCTTGGAGAATTTAATCTGTTTACTTCACCTGTGGATAATAGCGTACAGTTGAAGTACTGCTGCAAGCACTTTACAAAGATTGCTTTCTTCTCCATAACAATATTAGGTCAGTGCAGTTATCATCCTGAGGTGTAGGTGAGGAAACTGAGGCACAGTGCTTTGGTTTAATTCATCCTGGATTGCCACCAGCAAGTGACAGAATCAGGGTGTACACTCAGTATCTAGAACGCACATTTTAAAAACCTTTGTCTTACCACCTTATTAAAAATATTGAGATAAAATGAGAGAGGATTAAGATACTAAGTAACTAAATGGGGTGGACAGTTCAACTCTAAGATTTTTAAATAACGAACACACGACTTTTGGCTCCTAATGGGCACTCAATGTATGTGAACTCTCACTTGTTATACTTTTTTCATCTTATCCAAGGTCTCCCAAAAAGTCGTTAATAGCTCAAACATATTTGAAGATGAGTGATGTTATTTTGTTTTAAACCGAAGACTGACACTTCCATGCTGGGAGACGGCTAAGCTTAGTTCAGTTTCTTAAACAGCTAAGGTGAGTTCCACTGACTTCTTTGGAAAAATGGGTGAGGAAGGGGAAGCACTTTGAACCAGAAAACCAGGGCACTTGCCAGAGGCATCTGGTCTACTGGTGGCCAGGGCAGCCTGCTGCTCACTTGAGCAATACCCACCCCCCCAACCCCATCTCCGGGTGGGCCCAGTGCAGTCACACCTGTGGACAATGAATCCACCCACTGAGAAAACCCATGGTAGCCAAAAAACTCAGAACACCAACTTGTACCTTTTCAGACTAAGCTTTTATTTTTTTGATATTACAAACCAGTTTTCTTTATTCACAAACCACTGTAAGTGATATAAACACTAATTTCTAAAGACAGATATACACATTTTCTGGGTTTGCAGATTGCGTGATGTGTGTGTTAAGAAGTCACTATATGCCACACATAATAGTAATTTTCCATAATTCATAATAGCAATAGTTATTTAGATAAATGAAAACATTCCAAATAAATACTGTTTAAAAAAAATCCAAAATGTTTGTTTACATCTCTGACATACATTTTTAAAATGACTTATTGGCATCTTGGAGTGCCTAGACAAAAGATTCTGCAACATCAGTTGGCACCCACTTACTCTAAATGATTTTATTAAAACTACATACAGTCATGGGGGAAAGTACAGCTCATTGATGAAAATCAAAACCGCAAATGAATTTTACTTTAACCAACACAGTAAGAATTCTATGTTTGTGATTCGAAACACAATACAAATTCTGGATTTTGAAATCTGAGGCAATTGGGAGAAATTTATTCTCCATAGCCCCCCTGCTCCTACTCTTTCTTTCCCTCCCTTTCCCTCCGGAGGATGCCATCGTATTTTAATAACTCGTTTCCTTTAAGAACATCAGTGAGGCACCCATTGCCATAACACTATTTTCCAGGTGGGGGAATGAGAATGTCTCAGTGATGCTATAAAACACCCCCTTGCCCCTCCCCTCACCCACCCAAAGAAGTGTGGTGAAAAGAACACTTCATATGCTTTTGGCTGATAAACTTTCTTCCCCCTCCCCCTTTTCTCTTTTCAAGATCACTATCTGTCTTAGATATGGAAGCTACAGAAACTTTGTTTTCAAATCTTGTGAAACTTTATTGATGGTTTAATATCCAACTGATCTTACGGCATGCACATAGGATGGCAAGAGAAAGCTGGATCACACTTTTTTTTTTTTTTTTAAGTTTTGTTTGGTTTTGTTTTAAAGCAGAGTTGTTACAGCGGATTGGCAGGTTCACAGCGGTGAGTTGATAACTTACTGAAGTGCGTGCCCCAGGGCCTGCACTGTACACATGAGGACTTAACCTATGGCAGCAAAACTACTCAGGGACAGCCTGCTGCTGTTTTCATTTAAATACAAAAACAGGAAGACCCGTGACAGATACCCCAACTTAGGTTAACTTGTAAACAGGACAACGTGGAAAGTTCAAACAGAAGTACAGACAAACTGCAATTTTTCGGCTGTGTCACTCTGGCCCTGCATCCAAGAAAAAGGGGGAGACTTGGTTCTTTTGGGATGAAGAGAATGGATCTACTTTGTTGTTTTTGTTTTTTGCATCCTTCTGACAAGTGTCCTGGGCCATGGAGATAGAACTAAAGAGATCATTTTGAGATAATCCTTGGGTATGGGAAAGAGGTGGAAGGGCAGGATCTCACGGACTGAAAAATTGCAGATTGCTCACACAACGCAGTCACGTTTCAAAAAGTACCAAGCTGATGAAAATACCATGATTATCTCTACTCAATGATTGCAATACTTGTAAAATGCTTCTATAAATCCGAATATGATTATCATGTAATTCCATAAAAATTATACGTCTGTCTCTAACAGTTGTTCTACTAGGCTAAAACTAAAGCTTCATAGACTGTTTCTAGAACTTAACAACTCCACTGCACAGATGTAAATTTTATACATTTTTTAACTGGTACAAAGAATTTAAGTTATTACTTTCTTTTTTTGGAAAAAAAGAAAAAAATAGAAACAGTGCTTTTTATCACCTTTTTATTAATGTTATTTTTTCCCTCCCATAATATAAAAGTCAGCAATGATATCAATAATTTATTATACTGGAAGAAATATAAAAAGAATGTTTGTTGATGGCCTAACTAGCGGGTTTTTTTTTTCCCCCCTAAATAGCGAGTGGTTAAGAAGCTGAATACTGCCGGGTGGAATGGTTTAAAGGGTGGGTTTTTGCACAGCTTCATTCAACTCAGATGCACAAGTGCTACTAGAAGCACCCCCTTAACAACATAACCTTTGGCTTGAACTGGCAATGAGTAACTTAGAACCATTGATAAATGATTGTTGGTGCAGTGGGTCGTTTAGATTCATCAGTTATATATTTTTTTGTCTTTCAGCCAAACCCCAGTTCCAATCCCCTAAGCCCCTCCCAACCTCCCCTTTCACAAAATAAAATAATGCAGATGCAGAAAAAAATGACTACTGTAGTCACTTACACTCTTCCCAAACAGCTGATAACCCCAGTTAGCTTAATATTCAGCATATATAATTCATTTACATAATATAGCACTCTGGATATGGCCCTAAACCAGTTTTTATTCATATCTAGCGTCTGTCTAGATCAACCACAAAAACTCCTACAGCCAGCAACCAAACTACGGAACCTTCGGAAATTAAAGACCCACAATATTAAAATACACAGAACAAAATATCTGAGGTATAAGATAAAAAATGTAATTTTTTTCCTTTTATTTGTATTTTTTTTTTTTTTTTTAGAGTTGCTAAAATGATGTACTACTGCATGTATTGCAATACTCAGGCCTCGGAAAGCTTCCTTTCTCCCCACATTGGAAGGTTTTTATGGTTTTGTCATTTAGTATGGAGCAAAACGGTTGTATCCCCCTCGGTATATACTAGCCTGCAATGAAGAAAGAACGAGACCCACATCATCAGCATGGCTCCTAGTCTTGGCATCAGTCAAAGGTGCAAAAGCATTCTGAAACAAAGCAATTTGAGGGGTGTGTTTTTTACATTTTCCTTTTGCAACATGTGGATCATCAAAAAGACTAATGTGAAAAATAGACACTCAAAACCAACCGAAATGGAGGCACCCCCTACCCATCCCAGGTCATTCTTGGAGAACTAAAGATAGGGCCTTTCTTGACCCTCCCCAATAGCTCCTCCTAAAGAAATTCCCTGTAAAACCAAATTCTTTCAGCCCAGTCCTCTTAGCTAAAAGGACTCTCATAAGCTGGACAACTGAAGGATTTTCACTGTCTCATTTTTTTATTGGACTGGATTAAGCTTCCCCAAGGGAACAGAATAATCTACACTTGAGGTTGAATTTGAACAATTTACTGAATGTAATTCAACTCGCCAACACACTCCTCAAGTGGACGAGGTGTTGAAGCAGAGTTGTTGCATGCAGAATTGGGATGAAAATCTGAATCTACTTCTTACTTGACTTGGCTCTGCAAGCTGTATAGAATCTGATCTGGAGAAGGGAAGTTGTACAGATGAATTGCTTGATGTAATTAAGCTTGTGCAAAACAATGTTTCCAGATCATGGCTGAATTTCTACGACTGAGCATCAGTGAAGTGTCTGGCCATGGCTTTAATAGCTACAAGGTGGCACTTAACGATTTCCTTCTTCTAAAAGTATTGGCAATTCAAATGAATGCCTACGGGGATTCATTTTTAGGATAAGGACTGATATTCTTGATCCGAGCAGAAAACTGCATGCCAAAGCTTTGTAATGATTGCATATGCTCTCACGTGATGGGCACGTCTTACTGTACTCAAGAGTTTCAGTGCATAGAAGTTTGAACAAGTACAGGCAAGTTGACCCCACCCTTACCTCCCTTTTTTTTACCCTCCCCCCACCCGCTCCCAAAACAAAAACCCAGACCTGCCCCAAAACAAAAGACAACCCCCAAACCCAGCTGATTCCTTCTACTTTCTTATGTACTAGGTACACAAAGTGTGCCCCTCTCTATTTTCTTTCCTGGGCGACTATGACTTTAAACATGAATTGTAATAGGGGAGGAGAGGCAGTCAGATTCTCAGCTGCCTGACAGCAGAGGCCTGGAAGTGTGCAGCTTAGCTCCTCTGAAGTCTGTGCTGGGGCTGGAACCTTGGGGCTATGTGAATGAGCAGCAAGGGAGGAAAAAAGAAAAAAAAAGTTCTGCATTGACACTGCATTCTGTTAGTGATGGATTTAATTATCAAAATGACTAATTATTCCATTAAGGTAAGTGCTCCGCTAGGTGAGACTTGCAAAATTAGAAATATAATAACTTACATGCACTACATTGCCAAGAAATTAAGACATTTATCAAGTTTACTGGGAGGATTAATGTGCCATTTTAGCTGCTGTTAGCACAAGAGACAAATTCAATTAAGGGGAAGTGAGAGGACGTCAACCCGTACTGAGGTCCCAGCTGGGGGAAGGGAAGGGGGGAGGCAGGAAGAAGTTGAGGACAAGGAGAAACTGGTACTCACCATGGCACCAACGCCGTAGGTGGGGGCTGGAGCAAGTGCGTGGTGGTAGGGGTCGGCAGCATAAACTCGTCCGTAACTGAAAGGAAAATAGAGGTGAAGAGTGATCCGTAGTACATAATTACAAAATAACAATCATAAAATCCAAAATACCAAGACAGTATGGAGGGGGTGTCCTACTCATCTTGGAGTAAGAAACAAATTCTACTTTGCCATGTAATAGTTCATCTGTGCACAATGCATTTTTTGTGCATTTCACATGGCTGATCATATTGCTATGTTTAACAGATAAATATATATACATACACACGTACATATACATAATAATTTTCCCTGCCTCCCCACATAACATTGTTTCTACACTGCTGAAGTAACTGCCTTAGAGATTGAGGTAGGCAAGAAAGAAACAACTTGAAGTATTAAGCCCAGCACCCATGGAGGGTGGAATGTTTATTCTCAAGAGTGCCTTTTTCCCCTGATTCAACTGTCACCATTCAAGTGAAATAGGGTGAATAGGAAAGGGTGAAGTGAACCTGTTTGAAGTTAGTGTCCAGCATCTTAGAATGGAAATGAACAAGTGTATTTGAATGGAAGCACC
The DNA here is from genome assembly GCF_000951045.1 of Mandrillus leucophaeus. Classification (NCBI taxonomy): domain Eukaryota; kingdom Metazoa; phylum Chordata; class Mammalia; order Primates; family Cercopithecidae; genus Mandrillus; species Mandrillus leucophaeus. Next base: position 23,394 of record NW_012106575.1, read on the forward strand.
CTTGAAGGATCTGTGGGACCCCCATTCCCGTTCAATCAGACTGATTTGGTTTTGATCCTATTATTTCAGAACTTCAGTCTCATTCATCGATGGCCAGGTTCTGGGAAGGGAGAGGCATTTGAAACAACAAATCTTTGACATTTATTCATCTGTGTTTTTCTGTCTCTATCATCCTACTCCCTGCCATGGCTTCTGGTATAGGCTTTAGAATAAAAATGAAGAGATGGAAAGCAAACGTACTGAATGCCTGCTAAATATCTGGAAGTGTTTTTTTTTTTTTTTTTTTTGGAATCAGATGTGAAGTCACTTGCTCAAGGTCACAACTAGACAGCTAATTCTTGAATTTTCTTTTTTTTGGTCGGGGGGTGGGTATGGGGGAGACAAAGTCTTGCTGTGTAGCCCAGGCTGGTTCAAAACTCCAGGGTGCAAGTAATCTACCTGCCTCAGCCTACCAAAATGTTAGGATTACAGGCATGAGCCACTACACCCAGCCTGATCGTTGAATCTCTTAAGGCAACTTGCGTGCTTGGTCCACCGTATCCTCTGCCCGTACTTGTTTGCCCTGCCGCATAAATGGTGCTATTTTAATATTGACTGAAGCTGAGGTCCATTCCTTGAAAGCTGATTCTGGAATAGAGATTCCTGTGCAAGTGACTTATTGAAGGGGAGGTACCCTTAAGAGGAAGAGAGGGACAAGTAGGTCAGAGCAAGGGAAAAAAGCAAGGTCTGAGATGAACAATATCTGCCACCTGATCCTGTGAGTTTCATGCTGCAGCTGGTTCCACCTGGAGGCAAGCGGGTTGGCTTTTTAATGCCCACATACATTTTAAGCATTAGCTGTGGGCTTTCCTGAGGAGTGAGTGATGCACCACTGAGTTTGATGCACCACTGAGTTAAAGTGGCTTCCTCTGACGTGGCACAATTTTCTGGAGAAGGGAGCAGCTGTATCTGTTGGCAACCAACATTCACAGCAGCTCGGGATGAATGCATCAGTCACTCAGTGGGATCTACATGGTTTTTTGATTCTTTGACCATTTCCTGAATGAAGGAACAAGGCTGGAAGAAATGAGTCTGTCTGCATTATCAACCTTAAACTCATCTCCCATCCCTTAGGGTCCAATTTGCATGTACTTTTTCCCTCTCCTTTCCTGTTTTCGCCCATTTTCCTTCCAATCTTTCTCACAGTTGGTAGATAAGTCACACCAATCCAATACATGCTTGACCCCTCACACTGTGGAGTCTGGGAAGGTGAAGGAAACGGGATGATGGTCCTTCTTAGACTCCAAGTTAGACCCTAGGTGGAATAAAACAATTATACCAGGTTTACATTGATCATGTTCCAACTGTCAAAGGGCACTGAGTGTGCAAATAATCTAAATGAGGCTTTCAGCTTCAACAGGATTCTCCTGATCCTCAAACAATGACATAAAGGGATGCCTCTGTTCCGAGGTAAATAATGCACTTTCATTTGGCAAAGCTATTTCATAAATAGGATATAAACTGCAAAGGCAAACTGAAATCTTTGAGACTTTGTTAAGTGATGTTATGGCATGGTGTTACTTCAAAACAAGTGTGAAAAGATGCAAATTCAGATATTTAATTTTAAAAATTACGGAAATGGTTTTACTGTGGCAATAATTTCTTCTTCTAGGGAGACACTATATGGGCAGTTTGAATGTACTGAATAAAAGTGTAGCTCCCACCTTTTACTACTGCATACTTTAATGGTAAATTCTATAACACTGGGCATAGTTTCAACCTTTGTGGAAAACCCAAGGTAACAATTTGGCAGTAGTCTCTTCCAAGGCAGAAGGAAAATACCGCAGCACTGAACTATTCCTCAGAAATGAGCTGGCTGCTTTTCTCCTCAGGGTGACCTCTACCTTCAGAATCCAATGGTTTTATTATGATTAATAAATTTCATTTCCATAGAGGAAAAGAGACCATGTCAGCTCAAACTGAAAGCAAGGAGGCTCCTTTTCAAATGCTAATTTCTAAACACGCCCTTGTGTGACACTACAATTTAGACACAAGGTTATTAGGGAAGATGTGGACTTGAGTGCTACGTTTGCAGCAGATATGCCAAGCACGTCAGCAATCTGATACACGCAGAGCTGGCTAAGCACAGCCCGGAGACAGAGCAAGGCAATGCCCAGGACATCTGCAGGAATGATGGGAAGATGTCTTACGGTCGCCATGTTAAGACATGACCTGCAATATGGTCATCCTCCATACCATGCATCCCTGGCCAAAGTGGGCAGTAGTGCAGTCAGATCATGATCTCCATGTCCCCACTTCCCATTCATCAGTAATTTCAGAAGAAATCTTAAATGTGTCCACTTCACACACATGATGACTACACTAATATAAACCACTAGTAGTTCATCAAAACCAACTCAACAGCCTGAAATCTTGTCTTTGTTCAACCCTTGCTCCTTCAAATCAGCAGCTATTTACATGTATCAAATCTCTCAAGTCCATCTATCCACTTAAGTATAAATTTATATACATCTAAATCCTATCACTCCCTGCTTAAAACCCTTCAATGGTTTTCCATTGATCTTAGAACAAAATCCAAACTTTCATAAGCTGCCTCTGCCCCTCTTTCAATCTTCACCTTCCTTCCCTTGGCCCTTGGTTACTGCTCCAGGTACACAGGATTTTTTTTTTTTTTTGAGACAGAGTCTTCCTCTGTTGCCCAGGCTGGAGTGCAGTGGTGCAATCTCCACTCACTGCAAGCTACACCTCCCGGGTTTACACTATTCTGCTGCCTTCAGCCTCCTGAGTAGCTGGGACAACAGGCACTTGACACCAAGCCTGGCTAATATTTTTTGTATTTTTAATAGACACGGGGTTTCACCATGTTAGCCAGGATGGTCTCAATTTCCTGACCTAGTGATCCGCCTGCCTCAGCCTCCCAAAGTGCTGGGATTACAGGCGTGAGCCACTGTACCTGGCCCACACAGGCTTTTTTAATCGTTCCTTCACACATGCAAATCTATTCTCTGCTTAGTCTTGGCACTTGCTCACCCTCCACCTGACTTTCAGCTTTTATGTTTCAAATCAAATGTCTCTTCCCTAGAGAGAAAGAGATGCTTCCTTCTCTGGCTCTCTGACTGACTTTTTTTTTTTTTTTTTTTTTGGTGTCAGAGTCTTGCTTCGTTCCCCAGGCTGGATTGCAGTGGCATGATCTCAGCTCACACTAACCTCTGTCTCCCAGGTTCAAGCAATTCTCCTGCCTCAACCTCCCTAGTAGCTGGGATTGAAGGCACCCACCACCACGCCTGGCTAATTTTTATATTTTTTTAGTAGAGAACACTGTTTCGCCATGTTGGCCAGGCTGGTCTTGAACTCCTAACCTCAAATGATTTGCCCACCTCGGCCTCCCAAAGTGCTAGGATTACAGACGTGAGCTACCGCACCCAGCCTGACTGCTCTTTAAGGGCACTTTCCAACTTCATCCCTATCCCTTCATGGCATATAGCAACTCGAATCTTATTCCTACCCCACCTGATCATTTACCTTTCACCCTCCTGGAATGAGAGCTCCATGCAGGCTGGGGCAGTGTCTATTTTGTCTGCCTTTACATTCCCAGTGTCTAGCACAGCCCTTGCCACAGTGCAGGTAGAGAGGGGCAGACCAATGGTACCGCAGGAGAGGAGGCAGCCAGACGAAGGAGTAAAGAGGGAAATGGGGCCTGGGAGATACTCATGCCAGTAATTACGATCCCACTAGTAGAATCTATCAGTATATTCTTTCAGATATGCTTTTTGAAGATTCTGGGTCAGCTGCTCCATGACACATTCAGAACCCTTCAAGACAGAAGAAAAGTTTCTGGGGACTTCTAGAAATAGTGTATAATTTTTTTACATTGCTTCTGTGAGTTTGCAAAAACACTGGCCAAGTTGCCCTAAAACTCATCAAAAGCTTCTGGGGAAAAACGAAACAAAGATATCATAGAGGACTACTTTCCTGGTGAACTCTCACCACAGATTGCAACCATCATGAGACCTCATCTTTTTGACCTTTAGCAACAAGTTAAAACTGGAAAGCAACCCGAGACCTTGCGGATTCACTACTTGGGGCAAGAAGATCCAGGTTTGAGTTCTGCTTTGATGATGTCCTTGTTCTCATGACTTGACGGAGCATGCTTTCTGAGCCTTGATCTTCCTCATTTGTAAAGTAGTAATTTTCTGAGCCCTGCCTAATTCAAGGTGCATTCAAGAAAACCAGGTAGATTTTAAGCCACCTACAGCTACAGGAGATCATCATGCACAGCTTCTTAGATGGTATTTCACAAACCAATTTCTCCCTCCTTGCCCAGACTTTTGGTCTGCAGAGGCAAGTGAAAGATTCTATTCTAATATAATCACATGCAACTCTACCAATCAAATTACAGATGCTTTTGGAGTCAAGATCTAATTTATGAGTTACAGATGTCGTTTAAATAGATACACTTACTTGCACTTAAGGTCGTGTTGGAGCAAAATGAATAAGGATGCAACCTCCTGCATGGGAATATGAACCCATGTTAAAGTGCTTTATTAACTCTGAGACATGTTAGAAGTACTATGTACATGTAGTTGAAACAAGCTGGATGCTAACGAAATACAGTGGGCCCATGTTGGTACTCCACACAAGGGTTTTAACACAATTTTTATAGGGCTACAGTAAGAACACTAATTTCACTATATTTTACTCCCTATTTTGATGAGGAGCATTTATGCCCTGGGAACTTTCATTCTTCCATTAGTATCATCTTCCCATGCTTCCCACCCCAGAGATGGCTGGGTCAATCCTGTGGAGCAGAAAGATGAGTGAAATCTGTTCAGTCCTCAGATGAACTTAAAAAAGGTAGCAAAGACATCCTAAACAGCCAAATTGCAGCAAGAATGTGCATGGGCTTGTACCCTTTCCAACACAGAGAAGGGCTACAGAGGATGCATTCAAAATGGGATGCCTCACCAGGGATCAATGAATGGCCCTGGTCTCTGCAATGCAGTTAGGGACTACAGAGCCTCCCTCATTATATCTAAGACATAGTCTTAAGTATTTGGGAAAATGAATCCATGCAAGTCACACACTTTACCATACAGCATACCAACAGGGCACCAACCATGGTTCAATGGTTCTAAAAGCATGCTCTTCAGAGAGCCATGGTCTAGCTAAAGGGATGTTCTTTCACTTTCCTATATAGGGTCAAATGAGATCTGAGCCTCAACAAGGCCCACTGACTAGTTCTGGTGTCTATCCCACTAGCTGGGGTGCTCTGGGGCACCAGGTAAGAAAGGGGACATCAGAAGGTAACCTTCACCCAGGAAGAAGTGATTCTTATCCCACTTAGATATTCATCCTATTTCATTGCCCTCATTTTTAGACTCTGAGGACTTTTCCAAATGAAAAATAAATGTGTGAAAGACAATCCTTTGGTTTGCACTGTTGCTGGTATCATTACCAATGAGTTGTTGCTTTTCTCCATCCGGAGGAACTGCACCTGGAACACACATTCCAGACCAAGTGTTCTGCGTTTGGACAAAATGCTCGGCTTTCAGCAATTCTCAAGGGCTGGAAAGGAGTCACAGCCAATATCGGCCAGGAAAAGAACCAAGACCAAAGGGGAGGGCACGTGGCTTCTGAGTTCTGTAGCACTGCCCCAGCTACTGCTTTACTTCTTTCCCTCATCCAACTACAAATCAATCCATTGTCAATCATAAAATGTTATGGGCATTTGTTTTACAACTCGACCATCCTATACTCGTCACTAAATGAAAATGCAGCAAAACAGAATAAGATCTCACAGTCCTACTGAAAGACGCTGAAGGCTTCTGACAAATCCCTTGGCAATTCTGCAACTGCAGACTGACATGTCCCCTCAAGCTTGGAATTCTGTGGGGTCAGAATGGAGACAAAAGCTTACTTCAGAGGATAAAGAAATGTAGCGCAGAATATGGGCCCTCACAGAAGGTCTTCGAAAAATTCTGAGCTTAGGACACCTCAATATATCTGAAATGATCAGTCTCTTACCTTTATGCCAATAAATATTTACCAGACAACCAAAATCTCCATTTTCAAATCCCAGAATCCCACAAATTTCAGGTTTTAAGGTCTGAGCTAATCCCAATGTGCATCCATTTGAGAAGATGTTGGAGTAATAATGGCCAAGATTTTGGGCTAATCTTCCAGGAGAGCCATTCAAGGAAAGGACAAGTTACTCAGTCCGCTATGCAGATACATGGAGAGACAACAGGTGTCAACCAGCCCGCCTCTGCCCCACAGGAAAATTTGAGTTTCCAGAACCTCAGGCCATGCACCCTGGTTTGCTGCAACAGGGAAAAACCCTCCTGAAGGCATGAAGAATAACTACTTGGATGTATTAGAAAATTCGGAAAGTAACGGTTTGTCTAGGAAATGCTCCTCTTCACTTTCACTCTACAAGAGTCAACTGAGTTCTGGACTTGATCTGTTGGTCAGTTAGTGAACTTAGTGAATGTGTTCATGAAGGGAATACTCCTGTGGTTACTGCAGCCTTCTCCTAGTTTTAATTTGAGCAATGACTTACACATTTATTGACCATGGAGGTGACCAAAGCCCACTTATCCTCAAAGCTTCTCAAGATACTTAGATGGACTAAACCAGTCCCTAAACACCTAGAGGAGCAGTCCTCAGCCTTCTAGGCACCAGGGACCAGTTTTGTGGAAGACAGTTTTTCCACAGACCGGGGAGGTAGGCAGTTGTTTCAGGAAAAAACTGTTCCACTCCAGATCATCAGGCATTAGAGTCTCAAAAGGAGTGTGCAACCTAGATGCTTCACATGCACAGTTTACAGTAGGGTTTGTGCTCCATGAGAACAGGTGGAACTCGGGCAGTAATGTGACTCAGGGAGAGCGGCTGCAAACACACAGAAAGCACTGCTCACCTCCTGCTGTGTGTCCAGCTGGGGACCCCGATCTAGAAAATGACTAAAAATGCAGCAAAATCTCCAAAAATGATACAAGCAGAAGTGGAAGAAATGCTCCAAGATAACAAGGAGTCATCTCTACGTGGCTCCGATGTATGTGAGTTACACATTGTAGTGATGTAGTCATCTTGGAGCAGAGTTTCATTGCTGCTATCTTCCTTACCTTGTCTTTAAAGTGCTTATCTTCTTCAGAAATCACTTAGCACATTTTTCAGCCTCGTGATTTCCCTGCTTCCCCTGAGAAGTAGGAGGGAACACATCTGAGCTCTTCAGACCCTACACGGGAAGCCACAGTTTGCTTTTGCCCACTGATAACTGTCATACATCATCAGAACTATGCATACAGTGCATACACAATCCAACACTATGACATCTAAAAGACTCAGACCATTTACCCATAGCAAATCAGATCACATCATCCTTTCTCTACCCCACCAATGCTGTTCAAAACCTCTTCATATTCTGAATCCCAACAGCAGATTTGAGGAAAGCAGAATAGCAGCTACTCTCACAGTAAAAAAGACACAGTAAGTCCCACCTTTGGTGATGAAATTCTCCTGCCCTAGAATACCTCCTCTAATAAAGGAGCTGTAGGCACATTGTCTTTAATGCAGAGCTCAAGGCCATCCTTCTCTCAGAAATTTCATTTCTCCTTACTCTGTGGCTACTCTTGCTCTACCAAAATCACTAAGAATTGTTACTGTGCTTTCAAATCACCATGGCACCCCAGCTACATGTTACCACACAGGAGGAATAACAAATGGTATCCCTCATGAGATTTTCAATACCCTGCCATGAAGCAGGGTTGAACAGCAGCCTGGGGATCCCTCAGTCACAATGTCTAGAGTGAAACCCTGACTGTTACTTCTTGCTAAGTTATCTCAAAGTTCTTCTGAGTTAGTATGCCATCTATAAATGGAGATGATAATGGTGCATCCTGATAGTACATGGCTATAGTGAGGGTGAGAGGAGGGTTATGGTTACCAGTTAGGGACCAAACAAGTATCAGCTGTTGCCTCTTGTCTATTTTATGTGGGATCAGTGAGCTTCCCGGTAAAGCCAGGGGGATACATGTGTCAGAGCTACCCCTGAATTGGGTTGACGATCCAAAGTCATACGTACTGGCATCTCCCATCCTCAAAGCAAGCAGATCAAAGATTCTGAGACAAAACAAGCAGGATGAGAAGTACGGAGGGAGGTTCTGGGTCCTGAACTCCAAGGAATTTCCCTCTACAGCACCCACCTATCACCAGGAGGCAATCTTAAAATACAAGATCAACACACTGACAATGTTCAGATTATCTGTCACCACATTTTAACTCCTTGTGAACATCCCTCACCTCCAAATGACCAGTTCTTGGGGACACACATACTCTTTCAATATTCATTTGAGCCAAATGAAAAATGTGGTTCTAAAATGGGATTGATAGAATTATAATGAAAGCCACACATGTGAGGCACATGTCATTTTAAATTTTACAGTAACCACGTTTTAAAAAGTAAAAGGTGACCTCATTTTTATTTTCTCCAGAATATTCAAATTGTCATAACTACAATGTGTAACTCACAATTATGAATGATATATTTTACATAATTTTAGTACTAAGTTTTAGAAATCCAACATGCATGTTTTTACTTAAACTCATCCTGCTGTGGACTGGCCACATTTCAAGGACTCCACAGCCACATGTGAACACAACTTTAGCAAGTTCTACTGTGTGCTCTTTTTACCATTGAAATAAAAAACACTGGCTGGGTGTGGTGTGCCCGTGCCTGTACTTGAAGGACTTTGGAAGGCCAAAGGGACAGGATGACTTGAGGCCAGGAGTTTGAGATCAGCCTGGGTAATACAGCAAGACCCCATTTCTTCAAAAAACTAAGATATTAGCTGGGTGTGGTAGCACATGCCTGTAGTCCCAGCTATTAGGGAGGGTGAAGTGAGAGGATGGCTTGATCCCAGGAGGTCCAGGCTACAGTAAGCTAAGATCAGGCTATGACACTGAACTCTCCAGTCTGGATAACAGACCCTATCTCAAAAAGAAAAGGTTTGGCTGGGCGCGGTGGCTCACACCTGTAATTCCAGCACTTTGGTAGGCCAAGGCAGGTGGATTACGAGGTCAGGAGATCAAGACCATCCTGGCTAACATGGTGAAACCCCGTCTCTACTAAAAATAAAAAAAATTAGGCAGGCATGGTGACAGGTACCTGTAGTCCCAGCTACTGGAGAGGCTGAGTCAGGAGAATGGCGTGAACCCAGGAGGCAGAGCTTGCAATGAGCCAAGGTCATGCCACTGCACTCCAGCCTGGGCGACAATGCAAGACTCTATCTCCAAAAGGTTCCTGATTGATCGGTTACTGTTTCCCAAGGTGTGAGGTCTTTACTATTAAAATAATCTAGGGGTAACTTGTTACAATGCAGATTTCCAGGCTCTCTCTCCAGACCTATGAATCAGAACCTCAGGGGCAGGGGAAGACGACAAAACAGGCTCTGCATTTGTAACAAGTTCTCCAGGTGACTTGCATGCATTCCTCTAGAATTTGATAAGCACTGTTCGATTTTTAAAAATTCTGCATGGATTCAGCATTTTCCCACTTAGGCTAATTCAAACTATCTAGACATCTTTAATTTTCATAAATTGATTAAACACAGTTTCTTTTTATAGGGTATTGTTACTGCATGTAGCTGTAGCAAGCCTGAGACTATGCCTCATATACAGAAGGTTCTCAATAAGTGGGAGTATTTTTCCTAAGTTCCTTTGCTTATACGCCCCCTTAGCTCCCTGTACTTCCCCTATTATAATACATATCACACTTTATTGGAAACGGACCAATTAGCCACAAATCAATTTACTGCATGACAACTTTGCTGAATAATCAAATCACTAAAATGCAGGAAAGACAATTAGATGAGACTTGCTGAAGGATCAATTAGAGGAATGGCCAATTTGGAAACTTCTTCTAAATATTAAATATTACCTAAAGTTTTAATGCAGCTGCCAGCATGTATAGGTTGAGAAGTGGGGATAGAAGAATGAAAGGAGCTGGTGACACCTCGTTGTACCCCTGAAGTTGCTTCTAATTGGTAACCTGGGTAACAACCTGTCCCACAGAAGACAGTTTCAACAGCTCTTGCAGATGTGTTCACTTGGCCAAGACTTTTTTGCAGACCCCTACCCTAACCCCACATGGTTGTGTCCCATACTCATCAGGAACTGAGATGGAAATGTGTCCCCAGATTTGCTGAGAGTGTGCGTGGTGGTGGGTCCTGGCATGGTGGAGGGGGCATATCTTCCTGCTAGCGAGTCCCAGCTTCCACCTACCCCCTTTATACATACACACACACACACTCACACACCCTTTGGGCATTTGGGTAGGGGATAGCTGGGAGCTTTCCACTTGGACTCTCTAAAACAACTATTTCAACCTGTCTGGTGGTTTTCAGGGACTAGAATATTAATTGATTTTCAGCCACTAACTTTCAGCAAAAAGACGTCTGGTGAATTAACCTAGAACACACTAGGCCTGTTTAACTCTGTCTTCCCTTAATACACAACATGCTTCCTGACCTGACATCTGCTACCTCTATCCCCACAACTACACCAGTACTCCCAGCACACTTAACTAAACATATGCCTGCTGCCTGAAGGGGACAAGCCAAGTTAAATAAACTTCCAGTGGAACAACCACTAGAGAACCATTCAGTGCCCTTTGGTCTCTTCCAAATAGTAATAACTTTGTCATCCAACTCACAAATACTAGTTTTATAAGAGCAAGATAGCATACTGGGGAAGGCGGAATTCCATCTGGAGTCAGAAGGTCAAAAGTTCCAAGGGCAAAGAAAAAGGACTGTGGACGCAGTGTGACCCTGAGGAAGGGTTTTGGCATTAGATGGACTCCTGTGTGACTGTGGGCAAGCTACTAAATGTTTCTGAACCCTGAGTATGTTGTTTTTTTCACTTTCCAAAATGGGCATGACACCTCGTTGAGCTGCCGTGATAAACTATACATGCATGTATATGTGTATATACATACACATACATATACATGCATTATACATATCCATGCATGTATATCATACTAGCACACATAATTTGCTCAATAAATGACGGTAAGTTACGATTACCCCCTGGAGAATTCAGCAAAGCCCCTACAAGGGACTATTACTGCAGGGATAAAGGGTTTGCTTTCCTCGGGGATTAAAGTATTGGTGCTCCATGGAATTAACTGATAGATCTTTAGAACAAGAGTGGGGGAGTGGACATTTAACAGACTCGACCTTGTAGACTTTTAATCTGCCAGCGTGTCCTGTTTGTTCTCCCATCAAAACACAGCTTAAAGATGACCATTTCTCACCCACAGCCAGCCCACTAACCCAAGCCATTGTCACCCCTCTCTGGACAGCTGTAAGGGCCTCCCCCATCCCCTCTCAGTGCTATTTCTTCTTTTTGCAGTTTGTGGTCTCCTGATCTGATCTAAAGTCTATCTGATCTTTAAAGTCAGATTACAACCCTCCCTCCAGTGCCTCCATATCACTCTTAGAATCCCCAAAATTTTCTGTGGCCTCCAAGTCCTAACTTGCTCTGACCCTGGCTACCTCCTAGATGTTATCTATAAAACTCACCTGTACTCGTCCGTGGGCCATACTGGATGGTCTTACTCCTGGACACCTCAAGTATGCCTCAACCACAGGGTCTTTGCACCTGCTATATGTTTCATGGGTCACACCTTTGCTTTATTTAGATCCCTGCTCAAATGTTACCCCCTCAGATAGGCCTTCTCTGATCACTGAGTCTAAAATAGCATTGCACCTTACCTTCCATTTCCTCCCCTGCTTTTTGATTCATTATAGTAAGTTCACAACTTACTATGCATGTGTATTATCTGCTTATTCATATACATGGTTTAGGATCTGTTCTCCAATACAATGAAGGTCTTTTGATGAGGGCTTCTGACTCACTCAATGCTATGTCCCCAGGGCTTTGGAACAGTTCCTGACACCCAGCAATGACTCAAGATATTAATCAACTAAAATGAATTTCTAGTCACTGATCAAAACAAGTAACCTGTTTTTCAGCCTCTGTTCTCATACCAGATCCTTCTTCTACAACTACTACATCACTAGCCCACCCTGGAAAAGTCCTAATGAATCACAGAGGGAGACCTCCTGTCTAAGAAGGGAAAATCATTTTCCCCCTTTTTGCCATCTCTGGCAGAATCCAACTCATCAAAAGTTCTTGACATTACCGAATGAGAAACGACTCAAGTGTGCAAGCTGGATGCATTAGGAGGTGTCCTACCCTGTTAAAAGCCTAGTCCCAAGTGATACCCAACAGAGCACACATTCTTTTGGATCAACCAAAACAAAACAACAAATACCATTGTTGAAACCCTTGGGTATGAAAATATCATTGTAAAGATGATAGTCTCATAGATCACAAATGTTAATGAAAAATGGCTATTCTATGTAGCTACAAAAAGCAGGCCAGACATGTTGGCGCACTCAACAAAAGACCCATGTAAAAAGGTATCGCTATTTGGAAAACTGGAAGAAAAAAATCCTGAAATGCTGCTGTTCTACTCCTTAATGATTTTCATCTCATGATCTCCACCCTAAGCCCCAGACAACTGCCTGTGCTTAGCCCATCCACCATGGGTATCAATGTGACAATAACACCTCTTTATACGAATTTCAGTTATAACATCCATCAAGCCCAACACTGAAATGTTAAGCATGTTGATTTTTTGTTCTCCATTTAAAAAGAGAACTTGCCTTTTGTCAAACTCTGATATCCAGTAGATAGCAGGATTCAATAAACCTGCCCTAGTAAATGTTTTTATAGGGAGGTGAGACCTCATTTACAGTAGTGCTGTTTAGAATGTGGGTAATGGGCACAGCCATTTTTTAAAATTTTATTTATTTTTTAGACAGGCTTGCTCTGTCGCCCAGGCTGGAGTGCAGTGGCACGATCTCTTTCCACTGCAACCTCTGCCTCAGCCTCCTGAGTAGCTGGGATTACAGGCACACCCCACCACACCCGGCTAATTTTTGTGTTTTTAGTAGAGATGGGGTTTCACTGTGTTGGCCAGACTGGTCTTGAACTCCTGACCCTCATGATCCACCCAGCTCAGCCTCCCAAAGCAGGTTTTTTTCAGCTTGTAGGAGATGCCCTAGAAGGCTTTCATTGAAACCACAAGTTACAACCTTTGTTGACTGAGCCGTTATGATTTTTCATTTTCGCTCTATGAGGAGAGTGAACTTGCTGGGAGATAATCTGACATTTGATTGATATGGGTGTCTCCTTTTTCATGCTTCATTCAAAATTCAGAGTTCAAATGGAACCTTATGAAGCATAAACATTATTAAAATGGCCATCAAAGGAACAGGGATACCTCTCTCAATCTGAAATGTGATCAATCGCAATTCATTAAGAATTTACTGAGCAGCCACCTAGATTAGGTAGATGGAAACACCACACTCAGGCAAACTTTCGTTTTCTGTTGCCTTTTTTAGAGATACTGTGTGTGGATCACTTGCTTACAAGGCAGGGTTTGTTAAGTCACGGGGCAAAATCAGTATCTTTTTCACGTTTGATCTAAGATGTCCAAATATAACCTAACATACTGGAACCTGGAACATGCACAGGGGTTAACAGAAGGCAGAAGCTCTAGTGCACTGAGGCATCTACACATGATGCCTATGTACATTTTAAATTAACATTATTCCCCACCCCTACCCTCCCATTCCAAGCAGTCTCCCTTTTCGTTGCATGCTCCATTCCACTAAGGCTCCGAAAATGTTAAACAACTGTAGTATTGCGGGAACATTCCCCTGCCACTCCCAGCAATTCAATTAACCATTGCATCTAGCGTTGGGCATTAGTCAAGTGTTAAGGATGTCGTCACCTCTCACAGTGAGAAGCAGAGACATGAATTCTAGGGGTTAAGAGGGAAATTGCAGGACCCATCAAAGGGGTTTTATAGAAATAGAGTATACTATTGCTTTAAGATGTCAGCATGCATCATGCATACTTCTTGAACTCACCGGGTAAGACTTTAAACCCGTTATAAAGGCTGAGGCTGACCATATCAATAAAACTGACCCTGCCTTTTAGAACAGAGATGGTTGGGTGCATGTTCCTAGCTCTCTGTGCTTCCTTTCATTCATTTATTCTTACCAAAGGCGGTAAATAGGGAGTGAAACATTGGTACATAAGCCTTTCTTTACTGCACCATTGATAAGAGGTAACAGATGAGTGTTTATTTGTAAGATTCAGTTTAATGTATGTGTCCTGAAGGTCATGGGATGCTCAGTTATGTAGTGATAAGTTGTAACGTCCTCCCTCGCAGGCTGAAAGCACTGCATTGGCAAGACTTCGTAGTGATTGTTTTGGTCATAGGTTAGGCTTAAAAAAACAAAAACAAAAGGAAAAATAAATCTAGTGTTAAGGCACTCACCTATCTTGGCATGTAATTCCACACTAATGAAAGTACAAATTTAACTGTTCTGAACCACGTGAAAGAAAAAAGACAGGTGTTATTTTGACAGATATATCATGCAGCTATGCAATTTCCATTTGCCAATGTCCTGGTTTCAAAACCAAAAGACTTGGTCTAAGTTCTGCTACTTGAGAGATGTTTTACAAGAAAGGAAATAGAGGATCTTTGGCTAATAGAATGAAGATCCCCTTCTTATAAGACAGAGATAATTACATTCTCGAATGCCTCTAGCTTTATAGATTCAGTCTTTTACAGCCTCTAATATTCCATAAAGATCCCAAATAATTCACACATCAATCTCTGTTAACCCAGACATAATACGTCAAAAAACATGGAAGTCTTACGTCTGTGTACCTAATCTCCCTGTTCCGTATTTCACCATAAGAGCACTGATTATACTGTTAGATTTTCTTGTGGATTCATTCAACATCGTCTTACTTTCCTGGACCATGTATTATTAAAACCAGAAATAAAACATCAAAGTTAGCAAAATGCCTAATGTCTTACATGGCAGAGCCTCAAGGTTTCAGCTGTACTCCAAAGATATAAGAACTTTTATTTAAACTTTCTAGAGTGACCAACTGCAGCATGTGAAGAAGGAAAAAAAAAAAAAAAAGGATACTGAGACTTGGATGGATGCATCAAGAAGTAGCAATGTTTGTTACCTGCAGAGGTGTTACAAGAAATTTCATCTGCTGCAACGAAGACGAACTGATTTCTGGAAGAGAAGATAAAATTCACAATACTGCTCGCTCAGGGGGAAATGTGCTCTCTGCCAATTGGTTTGATGTGTACAGATGAGGGGAGGGAAGGGTGCTGCTTGTGAATGGATGTTGCGAGGAAATGTGCTGATGTACCTCAGTTTAGAAAGATCATGAAATAAGCATGCGGGGACCTCTTAAAGTCATGGTAATGTCAGAATATGGACCAAGTACAAGCTGTTGCACCAAATATTAATACTATGTGTTACCAAAACATGCCAGAGTATGTTTCTAAGGCGCTAAAGCATTTCAAATTGTGCTTATATGAATTTCTATGCTAAAGAGATTACTTTTTAAAATGAGACTACTGATTAGGAAATATAGTATACTACAACTAGCTAAAAAAATTATAAAATTCCAGACTTATATAAAAAAAAATTTAAGAAAAAGTGCTGTCATTTCAGAAGACAATTTTATATGGTGATGTGTTATGGGTAATAATTTCCTCATCAAACCAGGCTAGCTACATAAAGTTAAGATAACTCAATTGAAATAAACCCTATCTGTCCAAATTATTTTTAATGATGCAGTATTAAAAAGAATTAAAATAGAAAATGCTATTTTACTTTTAGTAAATCCAGAAAGATGATAAAACTATCTTAAGATGTTTCCAACTGTGACATTTTCACAATGCAATGTGTTCTAATTCAGGGGTACTACTTATTCCTCTAGAAATAAGATCATCTGTGTCAGGCAAATTATAAAAATGGCACAATGAGGTTGCCTAGGTTCTTAAATGCCTCAACAGCAGCAGTACAGGAGCTCTGGGTTTTCACTGGTTACATCTTTACCATGCCTATGGATCATCAAGAACCAAGATAAATGCATTTTTTTTTCTTAGAGTGATTGGTTGCTTTTCAAACGTTTTAGTGCTTCAAAAGGTATCTAGTGATTGAACATTTCTTAAAACATCTTAAGAAAGTTTTAC
>NW_012106575.1:40392-48399 GCF_000951045.1 Mandrillus leucophaeus
TTCTTTCCCTCCCTTCATTTTCCCTCCTTTCATTTTCCCTTCATTCTTTCTCCCCCAATTTTTTGAAAACCTATGTGTATTGATTTTTACTTATTGTTTTACCTATGGTCTTTTTGATCCCTAAGTTTCAGAACTAAAGGGGGACTACTCCCTTTTGACAACTTGCCCTCTTCAAAAGAGTTGGCTTAGATTACTTTTGACTATGAATTTGCATATATTTCAAGGCACAGAGTTCTCAATAATAGTGACATTTAAAAGAACGTGCCATGGACTCTGCAGCAATGCCAAAAGCAGTTAATGGCTACCAGTTAAGTATTTTTTGGATGTATCCATTCTGTACTATTTTATTTTTTAATCCACGTAATCACATTACATCCCAGAAAGGTCACCATAAGGCATCAGAAAAGTGCCTTTCTATATAGAGTTCGTTAATTCCATGAATTCAATCTGTATGATCACCACTTCCCCTGAACTATGCTTTCATCAATTGACAAGTGCAATTAACAGGAAATGTCTGAAAAATCACAGATTGGCTTTGGGGTGGCTTACATTGTCAGGACAACAGAAAAACTCTGGTAGAATTCTAAGTGGAGATTGCATGTTGGTGTTTATATCCACCATGATACGCCGTTTTGTATAGAGCTGTTTCACCTTGAACATTAAGAAATTACTGACTTAGAGGGCCCATAAATGGATCATCTATGATGCCCAGGAGATAGAAACCATCTGAACTATCTTACACGCAATCATCCTAGTCCTGATCGCCCTTCCATCCCTGCACATCCTGTATCTAACAGACGAAATCAATAACCCCTCCTTTACTATTAAGTCAATCGGACACCAATGATACTGAACCTACAAGTACACAGATTACGGAGGCTTAATCTTTAACTCTTATATATTACCCCCACTATTCTTAAACCCAGGAGACCTTCGACTTCTAGAAGTTGACAATCGAGTAGTCACATATGATCACAGAGACAAATGTCTCTGCTATATCCAAACAACTTAAGGAAAAATTAAAAGATCAGAACAATGCAGGTATATTCTGAACAGTGGGCTACCTCTCAGGGAAGAAAGAAGGCTGGTACCAGGGTCTGTCTCCTTATGCAAACCCTACTGTTGTGCTGTTTTCTCTCAACACAGACCCATGGATTGAAACTTCAAAATGCACCTGATTTTCCACAGACTGGTCTGTTCTTTAGTTGTTGATTTAAAAAAAAAAAAAAAAAAGTGTGACTGAGTCATTCTCAACCTTGGCTGCACATTGTAAATAACTGGTGCACTTCTAAACATTTCTGGTTACCAAGCTTACACTTAAGACCAGTTAAATGGTAACCCCCGAAACTGGGTCTCGGGCATCAGCAGTTTTTAAATACTTTCAAGTGATTCTAATGTGCTAATGTTCTCCATTTGAAAACTACTTGTGGAGTTGAATGGTAAGAGTGCCAGTGATAGGGCCCACTTCTGAGGGTTCTGCTTTAATTGATCCTGGGGTAGGGTCTGAAAAGTAGTTCGGAAAATGCTCTGTAGGTGACTCTAATAGATGGCCACAGCTGAGAAACAGTGATATGACACCAAGGCAGAGGGATTCAAGAGACTCAAAGAAGTGGTTTCAAGGAAGGGATTCAAGGCAGTGGAATCACTGAGTTTCTCCCAACTTTGGTTTCTATTTTTGCAACTTCTATTTGACCATCACGCTTGCCTCCAGGGCAACCTAGCTACTTAGGTTTTGGACAATGCCACCATGGAAACCTGATAAAGTGTCCAAGAAAGGGTACTTCCAGTTTCTAGATGCCTTCTAAGAGTTGACTTTAAACCCCATCCTGAAAGAGAAACTGCTCTACAGTGGCCATGTCTTACTCTTGGTATTTGAGTCCTTCCTTACCTGTTCCTCTTACTGGACCATTTCTTACGAATTTACTCAAGATCATCTTTGCTTGAGTTTTTCCACTTTTCCTTGAGGTCAGCCCCTAATTTTGTCTTTACCCATTCTGTCACCCAAAACTTTCTATATTCTACCTCTCCTACGCCAAAATGTTTCAAACTTCCCTGAAGAATTGCCTAGAATGCTCATTCAATGTATAGATTCCTGGGTTTCAACCCTGACCACCTGAATCAATTTTCAGGAGAGAGGTCTGGTAATCTGTACACTTAATAAGAACCCGGGCCTGCATATTGATCAGCTCCACAGGGCACCCATTCTCACTGTGCTCTAGGTAGCAGGTGCTCCTGTGAGGGAATCACGCCTCCTGCTACTTCTTACCTTGAAGTTTGGGCAACCTTGCTGAGAAAACCCTGCAAGTTCATTCCCATTTTCATTTCAAAGCTCACCTGTCCCAGGAGGATTGTTTTAAATTGGGAAGGCTTGGTTGGAGGTGGAGAAGAGGAAGGATTACAAATGTATGAAAAATGAAGAAACGGCTAAATTGAGTTTAAGGGAGAAGACTATTTGTCCTGGCTCATGGGAATGCTGGCTGCAAAGTCTACTATCCAACACTGATGTGGCACTTATGACTGCAAGTTGCTAAGTGTCATACCTGTGTATTCATTAAATTTTTCTTATAATCCGTCTTTTTATCCTCCTCTTGTAGATGAGGAAACTGAGACATGGAAAAGTTATATAATGCGAGCAGATGTTAAGTGGTAGAGGTGAAACCTAAACACAGTTGGCTTGGCTCTACACCCAAGCTTTTACTATCTAAAGTTCTTGGGAAACATTCATGTAGCAGGTATTTAATCAGCAGTGGGGTGTGATGTCTCTGGAGTAACTTAATATTCTGAATCTTCAGTTCCTCTGAGAAATAAAATTTGAATTCCTCTGAGTATAATTGAGAGAATCAAAAACATACTCTGCTTTAACAACTTGATTATGAAATGGCATACACCATGGTCTTTATCTTTTTCACTCTTATGTCACTAGGTTGACTAATGTTTTAAGATCTTTTTATAGAACAACCGTCTACACTCTATCTGCCTCAGCTGGTGGTACATTTAAATTAGTCCTGTGGATTGCCACGTATCACCCTCATAGCCCACTTTTGTTCCTTAGACTAAATCTCATCTCTTGGCAGTTTTCCTTCTGAAAAATTACCCATGGCTAATTCTTAGAGTCAAATTAAAATAGTAGCCAGCCCATGTTGCTGGAGGGGACATGAGAGGCTAGATACCAAGTCAGAGTAAACTTTTGGTGCAGGCAGGTGGGAGGCAAACATACCCCATATCAAATAATGCTGATTTAAATTTTATTGGTAAAGATTCTGGTTACTTCCCATTCTTTGGCTGCTTAATTCTGTTACATTGCTATTGTTACATAGATCTCTCAGGATTGATATCACTTATAGCAAGATTCTTCTTCTATCCAAAGCTATGAATATTGAATCTCCCTCTCTCTCTCTCTCTCTCTCTCTCTCACTCACACACACACACACACACACACACACACACACACACACTCTCAAACCTTCCAAGGATGTCTGCTAGGCAATCCCTACAGCTGAGAAGTTGGTCTTCTGGCCTGGTAGATGGCAGCCAAGACGCCCCAAGATAGTAGTGGGACAAAGTCCAATTCTACCTGTAGGTATTGGGATATCTTTTGTTTATAAGGCAGAAGTTCTTAACCCTGACTGATCAGCCAATACTTTGTTTTTTAACAAATATTCAGCTAGGATTTTTTTTTTTTAAATACTAAGGACCAGGCACATACCCCAGTCATTTAGGTTCAGCATCTTTTGAGAGTGGTTCTCATGCACAGATATGCCTGAAAAACCCCTGGGGGTGATTCTCATCTGTTAGCCAGCATGGGGAACTCATATGTCACTGTATGAATACCTCTCTGAACATATGTATCTTGCCTCTGCAGGAAACAGTTGTCTTTTGGGTTTAAAGTAAATTGCACTAGTGTTGATTTTGACATTTTATACTTAACATTTGAATTGCTAATTATATATTCTAGTAATTGTAGTAATTGTTTTATAAACATGCTTATCAGGATGCTTTTTTTCACATAAAATTAAGGTAGAAATTCACAATCAGTTTATTCTTGTTGTTCATCTTAAAGTTGCTAGATGTGCCATATGGAACTCAGCCACGAGTGTTTTCTGAATATTAAACATAATATGCAGATATGATGCACCTATTAAAATTCATATTGCCAACCTTACCCAATAGTTGACTCACATCATTCATTCAACCCTCAGATTGTAAATGAGGGACTTGTTACTTATCAGGCACTGAGCTAAGTCTAAGGGGTCTGATGCTATGCTCATAGCCTTTAAATCACTGGAGTATCTTGGACTTGCCTGTCTGGAAGCTCATAATCTAATTTATATTTCAGTTCTATCACCTTCAAAGGGAGGTTGCTGGCAGTCAGTATCTTACCTCCTTGGCCCACATATAATACTAACACTCTACTCCAGAATGGTACAAATCCCATTCAGATTCCTATTTTTTACCTGCCCTGTCACTTTTATTCATACTTTAGAATATGTCATGTGTACTTCTATACAGTGTGCAAACTGTAGAATGAGACAGGGTATACACAGACAAGTAACCAAACAGATTGACTATAGAAAGCTCTCAAAGGTTCTACACCTATCCCATTTTGAAAACGGGGAATATAGGAAAATACACTTAAAAACATTTCATTTAGACACAGTTCCTGTTGCTAACATGATATACATAAAGAAGCTTAAACAGAAAGAAGATAAGGTCAGTGAATCTCTCCCCAGTTTGGCTATTCTACCAAAAAAATCCGAGTTTTAGAAATTCAAACCCAAGTGCATCTCCGTTACCTGGAGACGTTGAACAGTTCCCTTTTGTCATTTTAGTTCCTCCAACATTTAACATTCTCCCCAGTTCCCACTAGACTTTCTTGTCTAGGCTCAGGTGAAAGGGAACCAACCGTGAATCTGGAAAGCATGCCTTGTTGCATACAAGCTGTATTCCACTAGAAAATTCACTTCACCTTTCTGGGCCTCAGTTTCTTCATTTGGAAAAAAAGATATAAAAATAGTACATGCCCTTCCTGGACCTTTTTGTGCAGGTTGAATGAGAAACATCTTATTGGTGGAAGTCATCTTATTGGTAGAAAAATTGGCTTTCTTTTTTTTTTTTTTTTTTGCTCTGTAGACTCAAAGGAAAGTCCATTTCTCTCTCCACGCAAAGAGGAGAGCAGGCAATTGGTTTTACAAAAATCCAAAGCAGTGATAGTTAGAAGGCTGGGTTTATCCTGGGAGATTGGGCATGTCTCCTACAAAGCTAATGCACGTGTGGTGGCCTAAGTTGATCCATGAGCAGAAAAGTTAATATCCAAGGCAAAGGATGAACAAGAAGGATAGGATATTTGATCGTGTGGTTCCCAATTTCTATTCCCCCAACCTATTTTATTTCTAGGGTGGAAGTCAATATTTTAAAACAACCAAAAACAAATGTATTTAGTAAAAAATTATTCTAACTCATAAAACCCGTGTCCACAGGAAACTTTTTTTTTTTTTTTCACTCAAGAACAAAACACAGTATTCCCACAGTTGATGCTGTTGCTGCTAATATCCGGAGTACTAAGCGTCAGGATCTCTTAGAGGGGCTTTCTGTTCATGACAGCAATTCTCAAAACCACCCAAAGAAGCAATGGTTATCCATTAATCCCACTTTATAGGTGAGGCAGTTGAGTGTCAACTAGCTCAATGTTAGCCTGCCCAAATTATCTCATGTAGTAAGTAGACTCACAGATTCAGGACCCAGGTGTAAATCTCAATCTGTAATCATATTCTGTATATCAACAGCAATGATTTGCCTAGTGCATGTCTCTATCAGAGTAGGTCCAATGAGAATAAAAGATCCTGTTTCAAATCTTGACACAGTTACCTACAAGTCCTGGGATGCCAAGCAAGGCACAGGTTCCCAGAGGGTTAGTGCTACAATGTGTCTTAGATATTGTCTAGACTAAAAATGACCTTGCACTTTTGAATGCGTTTAATTTAATGTACTTGCTACTGCCTGTATATATTCACTGCAAATACTAGCATACATTCCAAAATATGTCAATCTGAAACCGAGTTATTGATAACATTTGCACCACCTTTTTTTGGTTTATAAAGTTCACCTTCTTCATCTCTTTCTGATTCTAATTAGTACCATGCTTTCCACTTAGCACAGGAAAAAACTGAGGGTCAGTAAAGTTAAATCAGATGAAACTTTTTCAGGTACTACTTTATATTTGTGTGAAATCTATGCAATTAATGGCATGATGTTAGCATCAATAACTATTTCTGTCCATGAATCTTTTGGGGTAAAGAATTAATTGTGGCCTTGGGCCAGGAGAGGGAAGAAGTCACAATGGAATTGACATTGAGGGATGCTAACTGTTGATAGCTCTTTCTCATTGAAGAAGGGAGAGTAGAGAGGCAATGGCAATAAATCAATAATTTACAAAGATAAATCCTCTTATCTCTTACAAGATTTGTGATGGGACAATCCTCTGTCAACATTATTTATGGCATATCGGGGTAGAATAGAAGCTTGTTCTCTAGAGCTAGGCTTCTCAAACTTCACACCAGTCATTCTGGAGTCTTGAAAGTGCAGGTTCTGGTTCAGCAGGGCTGGGGTGGGGTTTGGGATTCTACATTCTCACAGGCTCCTGGTGAGGCCAATGGTGCTGGTCTGAAAACTATACAAGGCAAGGCTCTGCAAGGCTTTTTAGATGATCCACTCAAATCTTGAAATTTCAAAACAGAACAAGTTCATCCCGCTTTCCCACCATTTGTTCATTTTCTAAGTTTGGGAGACAGAAATGGAAGAAAACAAAAATAGCGGGGAAACGATCATTCTGAAAAAGCAGGGAAGCTAGTATTGTCCAGGAAGAATTATTAAAGTACTTCCACTCCCACTGCCTGGGCTCATATTCTGTTTCGTAGTAGTCATCCACAAACACTCTAACAAAGCAGAAATGGTGGAAAAAAGTTCATCTCTTAATACATTCTAAAATTTTAAATTACAAAATTGAAACCATGAAAGACAAGAATTGAAAGAATTGAGGATGCTAGAAGCATCTAACAATGAGTGTTCTCTTTTTTTCTTTAAATTCCACGTCCCCCAGACTCGTGAGAACCACCGATTTAGCTTATCAGATATGTGGCTTATTTCTATAATCTCAGGCCAAAGCATTTCAATCTAAATTGATTGGGATAATTACGAGAAGAGTACTTGGCTTTGATTATGTTTCAGCTATCAGAAAACTGTTAATCTGTTTGAACAGTCACACATCATAATGCAGTAAGAATTAGCTTGGAAAAAAAAGTGACTAAGTAACCCCTTATATTCTCCCTAGTTTGTGCCCCACAGACTCCCATCCCCTCAAATTCGGATCATGGCCCCTATTCTAAATGTTTTGTATGTTAATTAAATATGAAGTTCATTATAGTTGTGAGGAGTGCCTAATTCCAGAGGAACCAAGCATTTTGATTTACACCAAGGAAGAAATAAATCATTTCTGTCCAGTGACTGTTTACATGCATGTACTACACACAAATGTGAAAATAAGAAGGCACCTTGAAATAGAAATCGATTCTTATGGAAAAGAATTTCAACTTGCGATAAGTAGAGTCAGAACTTGCTTTGATAACTTTAAAGGAAATATTAGACACTTTTAGTGAAAAATTTCATCTTATCTTGAAAGAAATGATAGTATACTACCATCCATAGTATACTACCTAGGGACAAAAAAAAAAAACCCAAACAAAAAAAAGTGGAGGGGTTTAATTTTCATTGCTACGTCCACAAATGCTTCATGAGCTAAGATTCTATCTTCTGCTTTACTGTATTACTGTCTTCTAGAATGTAAGTTCTTTTTAGCAATAGAAATGGCTCATTCACAGGGCTTTGCGTGTATGTTTTCAACAGACCTACACCTAGAAAACATTAGGCTTTCCCAGCCTGCCTCTAAAACCCTTCACAGCTGAAGGGCCCTGATGCTGCTACTGAAAAGATAGGCTTTGTGTTTTTTTTTTC
>NW_012106575.1:49048-51331 GCF_000951045.1 Mandrillus leucophaeus
ATATATAACATATATATATAGGGCAGAAAGATGGTCCCTTCCTTCCTTCCCTTTTTCCATTCATCCATCCACCTATGTATGTGTATGCATGGATATATGTATGTATCTATCTCTGTCACTTAAATAATTTTTAAATAAGACTAAATAAAATATAGGAAGTCTAGCATAAAGTTGCCAAAGTTTATTTTGCCAAAGATGGTTGCCAGGCCTTGAACTGACCTTGGGAGATTCTGCTTTCAATATAGCACTAGAATAAGATCTTGAGATCTCTCCTTGCCACATATCATGAAGAATAAGAACAAGGGCTGCTACTGCTGTTTAGCTGTGTGTGTGTTTCTATTATTATATTATTAATATATATATAATATAAACATACATAATATATTTCTATTATTACTTATACCTGTGAATGTCACAGGTATAAGTGTGTGTTTCTATTATCCTAAAGCTGGCTAGGACGATTGGTTTCACTTTTTCTTCCTGAGGAGCACCTGAATCAGCAAAAACCCCAAAAAACAAAAACACAAAATGGGTCTATTAGGAAAGTAAACTTGAACAAGATAAAAGGTGTGTATATACACGTAGATATGTATAGATGTACACATGCTCAACCTGGAGTTCCAACTGAAACCTGGACATGCTTTTCTAGACACAGGGGCACAGAAGGATAGAAATAAAGGCATAAGTGACTCATTTCTGCTACATTATTACAACTTGACAGATTTTTTTTAAATTACAGAACCCAAGAGTTCACCAGGATGAGTAAAAATAAAAGACTAAAAAGAAACTAAAACCCAAACACAGCTTCTTCAAAGCACCATCAAAAATGGCACAGAGGTAGGACTTCGGCTTATTGCCATGTATTGATTCCACAGCCTAGACTCAAACTCTCAAGTGGCTTCTCCCTGCCTCTGGGTCTGTATCCCAGCTAGGAAGATGGCATGGGAAACTTTCCCATCCGTTCTGAACCTCCACGAACTCCACCCTCAGTCCCTTGTTGATCTGAGAATACCATCTCTGGCATGGCCATGTTTTACAATGCTCTCACTATATTTCTCCAACAGATTTCTCAAAGACTGCGACTGTAAATAAAATGATAGGGAGTCTAGCATAAAGTTGCCAATGTTTATTTTGCCAACTAAGAACATGAAAAACAAAATGGGATGTCTAAAATGAAAACTACCGTTTGCTATTGTTCTAATTTTATAAATAAAATCTTTAACAGCAGTGAGAAGGAAGAATGGATTCAGCCTATTTCCCAGAAAAGAGGGTTGACAACCATATTTACATGATCGGTGTTCTTCTGTCTTGATAAACCAGTAAATATGCCATCAAAGGTGGTTGCCAGGCCCTGAACTGGCCTTGGGAGATACTGTTTTCAATATGGCACTAGAATAAGATCTTGAGATCTCTGCTTGCCACACATCGTGAAGAATAAGAACAAGGGCTGCTGCTGCTGTTTAGCTAGAAATATTTTCAATCCTTATCAAACTTGGTTCAGATAAGAGGACTGCAGAAAGCAGAGCAAGTACCCCCTTTGTCTGCTTTTTGTATATCTATTTTCATTAAGGGTTTCAAATTATCCACAGGTTCAGCTTGCTGTATTCCAACCCACGGCAAAAAAAAAAAAATGTCCATAAAACATCTTTAAAAAATTAACCTTCCTACAGAACTAAGCCCCTAAATGGTAAATTACATTTTCTATTCAGGATGCTCATACATTTTATATGCTGACAATCCCTTAAATTTTAGCCTATATCATCAGATAAAGACTCCAAATAAAATGGAATATCATTGTAAATGGACTTATTTGTCTATTTTCATGACAGCATTTCTCTCCTACTTAATCTGAGGCCAGAAAATAAAGTTCTAAAATAGGGAGTAGCCTGCACTAATGGAAATCAACTCAAATCCTTTTACTTTTTTAGTTCTGCTTGAAGTAAGATTGTATAATAAGGATTTAGTCCTATTTTCTGTATTTAGCTTATGATGAACTATTAGAGGGCAGAAAGATGGTCCCTTACTTGCTTCCTTCCTTCTTTCCATTCATCCACCCACCTCTATCGCTTTATCTCCATCTATCCATCTACCCATCCTTCCACCCATCTATGTATGTGTACGCATATGGATGTATGTATGTATCTTTGTCACTTATATAATTTTTAAATAAGACTAAATCCTGTATGAACCCCAAAATATGCCTACTTATCCTTACTAGGTTCTAAGAAACACAAATCTGTTTGAAATAGAACCTTTTATTCATAGGTTATGAATGTCATATTT
>NW_012106575.1:52173-58453 GCF_000951045.1 Mandrillus leucophaeus
CCCCAGGCTTAATTCAAGCAAGCCATTCATCAAGCTGATGTGATGGACCTGTCCAATCCAGAACGTATCACAGACACATCAGCAACACCAAGTGGCATGCAATGACCGGATGACCAAAGGCCCCTCTGCCATGCTTCAATTGGTTCAAGCTCAGAAAACGTTCTCCTTTGAGAGTTCAGACAGTTGGCTTTGCATAAATCAAAGTGAGATTAGAAATAAAGATTTGGTGAGGTCAAGTGCTTACCAAATGTTTGCTAAATGCCAAGATAAGGTGTTCACCTATTCCCACTAAATTTGTCAATGAGACTCTAAAATTACCTAGTCCAGTCAGGTATTTTCCTTTTGGGGAAATCTCTGCCCACACCAGATGGTCTTCATTCTGGAGGTCAACATTCAGAGACTCTCAGGTTGCTCCGAGATGATCAGCATGTGATCATTTAACCAAGAAGATGATGGGCAGGGAGTTGCAAGGTGCCCATTAAGGACCTTCTGGACAGTCCTGAGGTTACTGGAGTTCAGTATTTCTCAAAGGTCCCTGAATCTTTAATTTGATGAGGGCTTAATTTGTGCTGATAAAAGGTAAAATCCTACCAACTGGGGACATCAAACTTTTGCTTTCAAGACGTATGAAGAATGAATCTCGTGATTACAGGGAAAGTTTGTTGCTGTTTCTCTTTTGATCAATTGACAGCCAGAGAGCATTACCAAAACATTCTGAATGCCTGCTGATTTTACTTCCTATTTTTGAAGAAGTTCTTTTGTTAAGTTTTTCTTTATCTTGCCTGTCTTCTACAGAAGAGGAACTAAGAATCTATCACTACTGATTCTATGCTGTGATGATATAAAAATAACTGGTTACACGATTGCTACTTCTGAGAGAAATTCTAGGTACTTGGCATCTTTAATCTAGATTCAAAAGCTATTCTGATAATTTCACATTTTCCCTAAAAGTGTCTTCTTATAAAAAGGTATTCCTTCTCAATATCCATTTATTAAAGATAAAAGGAGGTAGCACCATTTAATAGACACTTTAAAAATTCAGAAATACAACTTTAAAGATTGCTTTCTGTCCATTTACTTAATGAATTTACTTCAATGAATAATTCCATATGTGGCAAGTGTCTTGCTTATCATAAAGTTAAATAAGGATAGCTATCAATTTCCACAGCAACCAAGAAGACCAAATGTGCAAATTTCTCTAATGAACAACAAGAGGCCAATTATATGGACAACAGAGTAGTTGGTTTCTTCAGCTGAAACTATGGTGCTAAAGTTGGAATTGCAGTTATTAAAGATTTACCAATCCAAGAACAAGGGCGATCTTTCAGTGGGACATGTTGCCAATGAGAAATCTAAATAATATCAAAATAACAGATTTTACACATATGGTGTTCCAAAATGTAGAAATTTAAAAATGTTTAGATGAATGCAAGTAGTTGGCCAGAATCTCAGATAATTCTAATAGTATCATATGTTGTTTATTTTTTAAATGTCTAGACCAGCCTTATTGAAGGAGGCAATTTAAATTATATATTTGTTAATCTTTTTTTTTTCAACTTGGGGGTAGATGCACTTATACTGAAAAGCAAGATATTCAAATCCGTTTAAGATTCTTATACACCAGGCTAAAGTTACTATGATTATAATTATATGCAAAGTGGGTGTTTGAGAATGTAGCATCTAGAGATATTTTCATAAAAAATAATTAAGGCTTGCAGTTGAACCACGTTGCAATTGATACTTTGTGAATCTTCAGTGCAGAATTTAATAACATTAGACGTTTTCATTTGTACAATGATCTTGAGTATTTTTTTATTAGCCTTATTGACCCTCTCTACTTTTCTAATCCAGTGTCAGTGGGTTGAAGATAACAACTTACATGAAACACATTTTGCATCTTGGTAACTGATTACTGGGTAAATGTATAATTTATGTATTGAGAACCTTGTCTTGACAATTGTCTGGATTTCTCTGAAGGCCCCCTACAGCCTTGAGAACTTGTTATGGCTGCTTATAAGAAGATACCTGCATAGAACCAGACAGCAGATCTCAACTCCATCTTACCGAAGAACCATTTGTTAAAAGTGTATGCATGGGGTTTTCAAAGTGCCGCTTTTAGGGTTCAGGAATTTACTCTGCTTTATTATATTGCAATAATTCTACAATTAGCTAACAGCACATTTCGTGAGAAATGGAATGGAACTGCAGAGAAAGCACACCACAGCAAACCGAGGTAGGAACTACATCACAACAGACCCGGGTAGGAGCACCAGAGGCTGCCGACACTTCCCATTCAGGAGTCAAATACATCGCCTGCTTACCTGTCTGACCCAGCATGCCCCAGCCACACATGCAAATTGTTATCATTGTTTTATACATGAAACGTATTTTTTAAAATAAAGGACTCATTACCAAAATAAGCACCCTCAATGACATTTGTGCATGCAGAGCATCTGAACATTCACATTTATGTCCTCAGAAAACAGAGCCAAGGAGTTGCATTCAATATGAAAACACACACTTTCCTTTTCAAGGCAACCATACAAAAGTAGCTACGGCTTGCTGTTTCAGGAACCAACTCATCTGTTAAGCCTGGGTAATAGAAGCCCCTCATTTCCACCCCACCCGCCCACAACTTGCCCATCCATTCTGACTTCTGCACTTCTCAAACACACTGGGTTCCTTCCACTGCCTGCCTTAACATGTGGTGTGCATTACAAATAAAAGTTGACTTATGTTTGTAGGATTGGACACTGGGCATTGCCAGAAAGAATGAATCTCCTTATGAATGCCAGGGACACTCTCCCTCTCCTTTATTTCAAATTGTAAAAATGCATTGGAGGGAATAATTTATTCCATATAAGACCTTGTAAAAAGGGAAATAAGGGACTTGAAATTGAAATAAACCTTGTAGGATCGTGGTCTGTTTTTCTTCCTATGAGTTAGATGAAACCACAGTCTTACATAGATGACCATAAGAAGGTTGTACAGAGAGTGTGTGTGTGTATGTGTATGTGAGCAAGCTGTGTTGTCACAGGAATTAAGAGATGTTAAAAACTACACAGGGACAAGACTATCATTTTCTTTGTGTCTTAGCAGAGAAGGTAGTTTAGAATGGGCTGAAGCATTTGCCCTCTGTCTATGGGGCCTTGAGTTCACGTTCACCATGGGACCTAACTTTTGGGGTGCTACCTCCCCCAGCAGTCATGCAGTTTCACCAAGACCATACAAGAATCTCCTCTCCCATCAACTAAGTTAATTTCCAAGTATTTGTCAAGCATGAGAAGAATGACCCTTACCTGTCACTGTAGGCAGCGGCCGTGGCAGGGGTAGGCTGGGCGTAGCGGTATGCAGCATAACCACCCTAAAACACAAGGAGAAATGTGACTCAGGACTGCAGCAGAGCCCACTGCAGGAACGCCCAGTGGCAAGACCACACCAGAACAGCAGTTACCCAAATCTACTGAGCTAAAGTTGAGGTTAATGAAAGCTTAGTATCAAAGCGAAAGTACAAAAACACCGTGGAGAAACAAGGGGTTGAACACCAACCCCAGGGGTATGTTAAACGTTAGCGGTCGTAAGCATATCCCAAAAGAAGAGCCTAGAGGCCTTTGGAAGAAAATGTACCTAAATGTTAATGGTGATTGTCTTGGGGTGGGGAGGATTATGGGGGATTAAACACTCTTTATACTTTGCTGAACTTTCCAGATTTTCAAAATTGATTCTGCTTGACCTTTATCAGATATTAACTTAAATTTTATTCAAACAATTCTTATTTTCTTATAAAGTTAAGTAAATGCTCTTTTATATTTATTAAGTCACCCTTTGATTGAAAGTTTATTAGTAATCTCCTACCTATCTGGTTGTTTAACCACTAATGTTACTGAAGACTGTCTTTAGCTGTCTAAATGTTACATAATTATTACAAAAATGACGGAACATTTCTTTTTGGTCAAAGAGATCACATGGTTATATATCATGCTGCTTCAGATGGAGAATTTGTTTGGTGTGGAAAATGATAGTCTTCTAATTGGTAAATAAAATCATTAACACAAAAAATCTGAAAATAATTAACATTCAGTTGTATGTACCCGTAATTGCAATTGTTCAATTAAGCAAAGAGGACGAGCAAATAGGCATATTCAAAAGGAATTGTGTTCAGTGGAGCGTTGATGATCAAACTGAAAATAACAGAGCTGCTTGCTCAGTGGACCGCAATGATACATCAACCAGTGTACAATGATCTCAGCACAATTAAACAGGATCCAGTGTCCACTGATAACACAGGACTATTCAGGTTCTAATTAGAACACACAGTCCCATAATCCGCTGAGGTGAGCGTTCTCACCATCACTATAAAGGGGTGACTCAGGACAAAGTAGTGTGTGAGAAGGTATGCAACAGCAGAATCATGAGAGGGAAAGGGAGGTTCACGGCATTTGGCCTCATGAAACTAAGTGATACGATAAGACATAGATGAAGCAGGGAAGCTACAAAAAGCCTCTTTCAAGATGTAGGCACACTGGTCTCAATTTCTTTCTGCCTCCTTCTGGCACAGTTAACTTTCAGAGTAAATATGCTATCATTTGGATGGCAATTCAAAGAAACAAGTTAATCTTTTAAAGTTTATTCTTTGGATCGGTCGTGGAGAAGACACATCTAAAACATCCTGATAGATAATAATTTAGAAAGTTTTTTTTTTCTTAAAGCTTCCCTTAAAAAGATAATGGAAGTGAACCACAACAAAAAAGGTCTTAGCCAGATGCCACCTGGTGCTCCAAATACTATGTTCTCCAGTTAGGAATGGGGAACTCATTAAATGTGCTGAGGAGTTATAAAACCAAAGGGATTATGACAGCACTGAGTTCAACAGAGTGATGGACTAAAGAGAAATCGGGTCACCAGGTTTCTGGAGCCATTTTTCTATATAGCTTGTTCATCTTGGCTTTCATGATGTGTACAGATACAGGTGTGCAGGTACATACATTAAACTTAATGAGGTAAAGAGGGGCTAGAATTGGCTAGTTGATTTCTAGGAGACATCAGCTTGCAACAGGCTTAAAGTTTTGAGTAGAGAGAAAGTGTGTGTGGTATGTGCGTGTTTCTCTCTGGAACAAGAAAAAGTATTTGCAGCAGTCAGATGTCATGTCAATCATGAGTTGGTGACTGTGAATTTGGTCTCACCAAAGATGTCTAGTAACATCCTATTGGCAAGCCTCTTGGTTTGAACTTTGCATATCCTACACCTTCTGCCTTAGTTTCAATCAATGGAAGAAGGTAGCAAGTCTGATAAATGGGAAGAATTGCTGCAGTGCAAACAACTAAAATGAACCACACTGACTAATACATTATGTATAGTAGAAACATCAAATGCAGGTGTGTACATCTGGGATTCCTCTGCACAGCAAATGTGGTCATCTGCAAAGGTTTCAAAATGACCTCTACTGTTTGCATATGACTTGGCCAGTTAAAGAAAATGTGTGTTTCTATACAAGACGGGCACAAGTCGTCAATGTCCTGACATTTGTCTTTATTATCTAGAAATTTGCTTGTGAGTATTCCTGATTGAAGGGTCAAAATCACAATTTTCTTAAGTCTCCAGAGCCAGTGGAGAGATTTTTGACCTTGATCAGTGGTTTCATTGCTGTCGAGTAGACCACTTGGAGATGAATGTTCTATATCTGTGCTGTCCAACAGAGTAGCTACTTTTAGTAAATGACTATTGAACTCTTGAAAGGTAACTAGTGCAATGAACTGATTTTTTAAATTTACTTTTCAGTTAATTTGAATTTAAATGTAAATAGCCACATGGGGACTGGTGGCTAAAGGATTGGACAATACCAGTCTAAATGATCCCTGAAACATGTAATAATTAGGGAAAAGGGGATTAGGTGGTTTCTCTCTCCATCTTTACTGCATAGCCTTCCTGTGCTATTTTTCTTCTGTATGCAATTCATACTAGGGAAATAAGAGTTGTGTATTAACTCAGTATATGTGTGCATACACTGTAAAATATAAATTGCTTTACATACAAAAAATACAAATTGCTTTAATTTGCCTAACAGGTGACTTGAAACAACTTTATTGCTCTGTAGTTTGCAGCCCACTGAGCATAGCTAGAACTTCTTCGAGGTTCCATGGTGATGTCTGTAAAAGGAACACTCACTTTCAATAGCCGTCACCAGACCATGTTCATGGTGAACCTAGTCTTCCGAGATCATATGACAAAAATGTGTCATTGACAAGTGATTTTTCCTGCCACCAAACCAAAGGAACCAGG
>NW_012106575.1:59448-61751 GCF_000951045.1 Mandrillus leucophaeus
GAGATGGGGTTTTGACATGTAGGCCAGGCTGGTCTTGAACCCCTGGCCTCAAGCAATCTGCCTGCCTTGGTCTCCCAAAGCATGGGGATTACAGGTGTGAGCCACCACACCTGGCCACGTTCATCTATTTTTGAAGGGTGGCATTCAGAGGTCCAGTTCTCTTGAAATGTGACAGTGAAAAGTTCATCT
Organism: Mandrillus leucophaeus; assembly: GCF_000951045.1. Lineage (NCBI taxonomy): Eukaryota > Metazoa > Chordata > Mammalia > Primates > Cercopithecidae > Mandrillus > Mandrillus leucophaeus. The sequence goes on from NW_012106575.1 coordinate 59,638, forward strand.
CGGGAATTTTAACCATATTGCCCTTTACTAGGTCAAAGTACCTCTTTCTCACTTTCAGGTTTTAATTAAAACTCAATCAATTCTCATGATTTACAAAAAGTACTTTCTGAATTCACTCATAATACTGAAGAAAAAAGGGAATTGCAGCGACAGGGAAAATAATGTCCTAAAACTCTCACTGATCATCCTCAGTTTCACATTTATCTTGACAGTTTCAATGTGGGTAATAGACCAAATTTGGAGAGACTAGGGCAGCCACATTCCAACGAATATGTTGACTTTTTTTCTTCCTGCGAATTTGTTCAGTTGGTGGTTGCTTCAGCAGTGAGAAATAGGTTTAAAAGCTATAACAATAGGTGTGAAATAAATTTCTAATCAGCTCTACTAAGACCAGGAAAGGTTATGTTAGATGTCAGGTATGCTGGCTCTTAATGCTGCATATAAGATTGTTGATTTAACCCCATTCCAGTTCACTCTGGGAACCTACTAAAAAATTACCCAGACAACTGGTTCAGTCAGAACCTTGAATTCTTTTTCATTGGATGTATACTGATTGAGTCCAGATACATTTTTTTTTTTAAGCTTAAAACCAGCCAAGCTAGACCACCACTTGACACACTCAGTATCTAACAAAACTCATGGCCAAGGCCAGCTAACATCAGTTATGGAAACAGCACCCATATTTGGAAGAAACAGCCACAACACAGTCAGCGGATATATCAATAGATATGGGGATAGCCACCTCTATTCTAGGAAATTTCATATTAAAACTGGAAAATTCAGTTAAGTCTTTTTCCTCCTATGTTAGAAAACAATTCCCCTCCCCAGAATTATCTTGTTAGTAAGGATTTCACAGCAAACCCACAATCATAGTGATGAGTTTCTCCACCAGTCGGGATTTCATACCTGCAGCAATTTATTGCCATACACAGGCTCTTGATACACTACTCTATAAGGAAACAGAAATGTAATGTTTTCAATGCAAAAATGAAATAAATAAAAGAGAATGCATAAGTCAGACAAATTCCAGAGCAATTCATTTACAAGTTTGCTTCTCTCTTACTTCACCAAGACTTAGGACTGACCTACCAAGCTGAAAGAGGCACTGGGCCTGGATAAACATTTTTAATTGCAAATCTTTGCAGTGGAGAGTATCAAGGTGGAGATGGGGATCAAACCACTTTGTGTTACAACTTGTGTTTATTTCTAAAGAAGAAAAAGATAATTTCATGGCTTCTTGCCTCTTAAAGCATATTCTAACAGTCCAAATTAACTTTCAAATTTATCTCTTTAAGTCATGATTGGAATTTTCTGGAATATCTAAGGATTTAACATGAATGTCCTAATTATTGTAGTTAAAACAGCACAGTAGCAACCGTAACTGCATAAACCTTTAGTTGTTAATTTCAACTAACAACAAAATTGCAGTTCATGAATTCATGAATTACATTGAAGCTACGATAGCTACTTGTAATAATTTCAGACTAGAGAACTGAGAGTAGATGTGAGTGTGTGTATGTGTGTAAACTAGTGTTAATATACATAGCTTCAAAATGCTATGATTTCATGCAAATCTAGCACTGGCAAGGAAGGTCTCTTGCACAGACTAGGATGTCTTATACAGACTAGGATGAAGTTTTTCGAGGTAAGAGTTATTCATGGGCAAGACTAATCTTCCGTGTGAGCGGTCACAGTTTGAAATATAATTCTCCAGTTCCAGGGCAGACACTGAGATGGCTGAACATTTGAAGAGACTGAGGGACATACTCTCTAAAGGCGTGTGTATACTTTTTCCTATATAGCCTCTATATAGCCTGTCTTTCCTTTCCAGTTTAAATTTACTTATGTTAAAAGTCAAAGTTTGTGGAGCTATGCCTGACAACATTCTTCTTCTCTTTCTCTGCTAGTTCACTGCTTATTTGAATATTTCTAGTACAAATATTATTCTCAGTGGCCTGCCCACCCCATTATGCTCACTTCTCTTCCTCTTCCTTTCCTGTCTTGCACTGTAGTTTTCAAATTTTGCTCAACTGGAGCAATAACTTGGATTTGTGGGCTCAGGGCTTAAGCATTAAACACAGTAGTCAAATCATGTGGGCTCAAGGCTCAGTGTC
>NW_012106575.1:61801-71246 GCF_000951045.1 Mandrillus leucophaeus
TGTTAGAAAACAATTCCCCTCCCCAGAATTATCTTGTTAGTAAGGATTTCACAGCAAACCCACAATCATAGTGATGAGTTTCTCCACCAGTCGGGATTTCATACCTGCAGCAATTTATTGCCATACACAGGCTCTTGATACACTACTCTATAAGGAAACAGAAATGTAATGTTTTCAATGCAAAAATGAAATAAATAAAAGAGAATGCATAAGTCAGACAAATTCCAGAGCAATTCATTTACAAGTTTGCTTCTCTCTTACTTCACCAAGACTTAGGACTGACCTACCAAGCTGAAAGAGGCACTGGGCCTGGATAAACATTTTTAATTGCAAATCTTTGCAGTGGAGAGTATCAAGGTGGAGATGGGGATCAAACCACTTTGTGTTACAACTTGTGTTTATTTCTAAAGAAGAAAAAGATAATTTCATGGCTTCTTGCCTCTTAAAGCATATTCTAACAGTCCAAATTAACTTTCAAATTTATCTCTTTAAGTCATGATTGGAATTTTCTGGAATATCTAAGGATTTAACATGAATGTCCTAATTATTGTAGTTAAAACAGCACAGTAGCAACCGTAACTGCATAAACCTTTAGTTGTTAATTTCAACTAACAACAAAATTGCAGTTCATGAATTCATGAATTACATTGAAGCTACGATAGCTACTTGTAATAATTTCAGACTAGAGAACTGAGAGTAGATGTGAGTGTGTGTATGTGTGTAAACTAGTGTTAATATACATAGCTTCAAAATGCTATGATTTCATGCAAATCTAGCACTGGCAAGGAAGGTCTCTTGCACAGACTAGGATGTCTTATACAGACTAGGATGAAGTTTTTCGAGGTAAGAGTTATTCATGGGCAAGACTAATCTTCCGTGTGAGCGGTCACAGTTTGAAATATAATTCTCCAGTTCCAGGGCAGACACTGAGATGGCTGAACATTTGAAGAGACTGAGGGACATACCCTCTAAAGGCGTGTGTATACTTTTTCCTATATAGCCTCTATATAGCCTGTCTTTCCTTTCCAGTTTAAATTTACTTATGTTAAAAGTCAAAGTTTGTGGAGCTATGCCTGACAACATTCTTCTTCTCTTTCTCTGCTAGTTCACTGCTTATTTGAATATTTCTAGTACAAATATTATTCTCAGTGGCCTGCCCACCCCATTATGCTCACTTCTCTTCCTCTTCCTTTCCTGTCTTGCACTGTAGTTTTCAAATTTTGCTCAACTGGAGCAATAACTTGGATTTGTGGGCTCAGGGCTTAAGCATTAAACACAGTAGTCAAATCATGTGGGCTCAAGGCTCAGTGTCAGTGAACATTTCTGGACAAATTATTTTCTCTTTTCTGGAAAAAAAAAAAAAGCTTCCTGTTAGCCACGCGTGGTGGCTGATACTTGTAATCCTAGCACTTTGGGAGGGCAAGGCAGGTGGATCACTTTGAGGTCAGGAATTCGAGACCAGCCTGGCCAACATGGTGAAACCCTATCTCTACTAAGAATCCAAAAATTAGCCAGGCGTCATGGTGCATGCATGTAGTCTTAGCTATCTTGGGAGGCTGTGGCAGGAGAATTGCTTTGAACCCCGGAGGCAGAGGTTGCAATGAGCTGAGATCATGCCACTGCACTCCAGCCTGGGTGATACAGGGAGGCTCTGTCTCCAAAAAAGTTTCTCTTCTGGAACAACAAAAAATAGAGGTAAGATGCCTTGTTGCAAGGGCTGTGGTGAGGAGAGATTAGGTAATACATGTAAAACACTCAGCATCTTGTCTCTCCCATTGGAAACACAGCATTCGCCTGATTTCTTGGTGGACTGAGGTCTGCACTATGGTGACTGGGGACGGCAAGCCAAATGCCAATCCTCAGTCACCTTGCAATGAAAACAAGTTCTCAGGAAGGAAAGACTCTAGGGGTTTTTATTTAAAGAATTCCTACTTTCCAGCTTTACATGTTCCCAAAGTTACTAACACTTCTCATTCCTGAGTTTAAACATCAGTGAAATGACGATACCTCTTTGTTTTAAAACATACGGGTGGCAGAGTGACATGAATTCAGAAATAATTGTGTTTAGCCATGGTGTTAACCAGAAACTTGTTATACAGAATTTAGGAATGGTGTAAAAATACACTGGAATCTCAAGACACATTTGCTAGGAGGCCTTCATGGTTGCGTCTAATGTTAGAATGCTTAGGATGTTCTTAATAAAAAGGAACATGGTCAACATTTATAACATATCCTCTCACTCTTTATCTCTGCTCTTCCCATTGTCAAACACCCCACTATGTTACTCCAGTTTCTATCCATTTGTCAATTCTTTTTAACAGTTCATTATAATTTCTTTCTCTCCCTCTTTTCATTTGTAATATTAATGGTTATCTTTTGATCAAATACTATGTTCTTTGATCTCTCCCTGAGAAAGGTCAACCAACAAATGTCTTGGTTCAGTTAAGCAATGCTTGTTTTCCACTCCTTGGTCAATTTCTGGCCTTGTAAAATCTATAGCTTCAGGGGTCCGGTGTGGTGGTTCACACCTGTAATCCCAGCACTTTTGGGAGTCGCAGGCAGGTGGATCTCTAGAGGTCAGGAGTTTGAGACCGGTCTGGCTAACATGAGAAACCCCATCTCTACAAAAATACATGGATTAGCTGGGTGTGGTTGCAGGTGCCTGTAATCCCAGTTGCTCAGGAGGCTGAGGCTGGAGAGTCGCTTGAGCCCTGTAGGCAGAGGTTGCAGTGAGCTGAGATCATGCTACTTGTACTCCAGCCTGGGTGACAGACTGGGATTACACCTCCAAAACAAAACTATAGCTTCACTTCCAAATATGAGTGACTCTGTAGGTCTAAGAACCTTAGTCCTTGCATTGCCACTCTGTTTGTATAACCTCTACCATTTAGTTTGCTTTACTTTTTAATTAAAATGAATTTATGTAAAGGTATACCACTAAGCAATAATAGTGAACTGGTAGATTTGATATGTTTCATTATGAAACTTAAATTCCTATCTTTTTCTACAAAACTGTGTGTGTGTGTTGTGTTCTGATCTCAGGTAGAAGGAACTCAGATAAAGATCATTCCTATCCTCCTTTCTCAGACAACTCCCACGTCCTCTCTGATGAGTAGCCAACCACACTGTGCCCGAGCCTCTCCACTGTGGCTAGAGGCAGTGGTTTTCCTGCAGGGCTCAGATCCTGAAGAGGATGAAGGCTTTTCTTTACCCTCTGCCCAAACAAGCTGTCCTGGTTTTTTCCCTTCGTGTCTGGCTCACAGCATTTCATAACAAGTCTACTCCCTTTGGTGATTTCAGGACATCTGTGATCATCTGTCCCTCTCTGCTCAATCCTCTCTCCTCTGAAAACTTTCAAAAGGACAACATTTGTGAGGAGGTTGTGGCTTGCCAGTTACCAGGATCACGCAGGTCTTTCAATGCCTATGTGCTTACTAAAAAATGCCTGAGGGCTCCAACTTCAGGTGGTAGGGATGGAAAGACCATGGAAAACAAAGGACAAGGGAGGGGAGAGAGTAGGGTACTTAGAAAAGCCCAGTAGTTCTGGGATGCAAGCTGTTGAGTTGTTGACCTGCTCCGATATACCGCCAGGATGGTGAACATTTTGAGCAGGAAGAATCTGACAGTATCCTCCTTTGTCTTCCTTAGCAGTGACCAAAGCTAGAAACTTACTACCCAATAAAATTAAAGAGGTTTATGGCCAGGTGTCCTGGCTCACGTCTGTAATCCCAGCACTTGGGAAGGCCGAGGCGGATGTATCACTTGAGGTCAGGAGTTCGAGACCATGCTGGCCAACATGGTGAAATCCCGTCTCCACTAAAAATACAAAAATTAGCCAGGGGTGGTGGCAGGTGCCTGTAATCCCAGCTACTCAGGAGGCTGAGGCAGGAGAACTGCTTCCAGGGGGCAGACGTTGCAGAGAGCTGAGATCACAGCACTGCACTAAAGCCTGGGTGACAGACTCCATCTCAAATAATAATAAAGTTTAAATCTATTAGAGGTGTCTGATGTGTCTAACATATATCCCAGGGCCTCTCAGAATTGCCCTAAACCTATTTATTGTGTACTGTTTTTAACGAGATTGAAGGAGTAAGCCAAAATCTTTAAGTAGAATCTCATACGACTTTCTAAGAATCTGTTTAACCATCATCTCTCTTAAAAACGAAGCTTGGGGATATTTCCACTCATCAGAACATGCTGGTATCTCAAGGGAGGTAGGGTAGTGGCTTAAAAAAGCACATTCAAGATTATGACATACTTCTAGCTAGGACAAATCTTGTTCTGTATATTCTGCAATGCAGAACAGATTTATATTTCTTTTCCTTAAATTTATGGTCATCAACGACCTCTTGTTCTGCTGCTGAGCTGGGCAGTGGCGCAGGCTAGTTTCTTACTGTCCAATATACACACAGACACACATCAGCAGCAATATGTTAAATTTGTCATCGGAGAAAGCAAAATATTCAGGATTCTACAAGAATCTACAAGATTCTAGAGACTTTTTAGAGACAGGACAGAAACATGTGCTGGGTAAACAAATCTCTAAATTCATATCACAGGAACTTTTTCTGCCACCTGATTGCATATGTGATTCTTCCCCTCTGAAAAATCTTACTGTCATTATAACATAAAGAGTAGGGAAAATGAAATTTTTGGCTGGGGGTCGTGGCCTGAAAAGTCAGAGAAGGGGCAGTTTTATAAACGAAGCTATCAGACAACTTAGGACTGGAAGAAACCCTGTCCTGTGAAGCTCACTTAGATGCTTCCCAGGCTGCACCACTGTACCCAGTGGGCTTGGCTCAAACATGAATGTGTGACAGACAAAATCTCCTAAAGGAACTAGACAAGCACAAAGGGACACTTCTGTGGCTTTCTTCTCTGAACAAATTTTTTTCCTGTCTAGTCAAGTGGTTGGCATATTTCCTCCTCCTTTGTGTTTTTTATCTATTTGCATTGCTCTGGATTTTCTGATGCAGCAGTATGCCTCAATCGATACAAACACACACTCTCACTCACTTAAATGAGGCCCTTGTTTTTCCTTATTTGTGGGAGCTCCATAGACCTTGCCTTCAGGCAGCCTCTCCTTCCTGCTACTCAAGAATCTGAGGCCAGCAAGACACCAGTTGGACATCTGCATAAGATACCACACATTAATGATTCAATAAATTACTGTCAGTTTGAATAAACTGAGGCATGAAGAGGTGGACACTCACTAAATGATAGTGAAATATTTTTAACTAAGGAAAATCTGCATTTTTTTTTTTTTTTTCTTGGGCAGGTGTTGCTGGAGATAGTTTCCATGTTGGTGGATTTTTTTTAAAAAGCATTTCTCTATCCCTTGTCTATTCCCTCTCATTTCTAAAGCCCTAAATTCTGCGATGCCAACTACCATTCTGGCTCCTTCCATCTGCAATCATCTACTCATGGGCTACATGAAGGCGAGAGCCAGGACTGGTGATTGGGTTTAGCAGGTGCTTGAGGATATATGAATGGGCTTCAAACTGCTCAGCCCCAGCCTGCCTCATAATTTAAAATCTGAAAGTCTGGAAAAGAGGACGTGAGACGGAAAAGCTTAAGTTCCACAAAAAAGAAAAATTGATTGATCACTGAGTGAATTAGGACATATGGGTTGTTCACTCACTTTGTTATGGGGGAAAAATACCCACAGATCATAGTAAATATGCTTGATGCAATAGAACTCAACTAAGTTTATCATTGATGGAGATAAATACTATATCTCAAAACTGTAATGATTTGAAATTCAAAAGGAATAAAATAATCAGTGGCTTATCTTCTAGTACCTGATACCAATTTTATCAGAAATATGATTTTTTTGCTGTCTAGCCTATAAAACAAATATAATCCCATTGACTGAGGTCTTTAGGAATAAAAATTGTGATTTAGGGAGTATCTCCCAACACTGCCCACTTACTCAAAATTGTATTTACTCCAAGTCATTTTCATAACATCATTGCTCGTATCATAATGCGGGAGAATAACTACCTCTAGTTGAACATAGATAAGTTTAATTCTTATTAGAAATAGTCTACTCTTTTCTATAAATAAACTTAAAGTGTTACTATTAAGCAATTTTAAGTCATATAATTGGGGGAATGGAATAAAAGGTTAAAGAAAATGGGGGCTCAATGTTCAATTTGACATACATTTTGTTAAGAGAATTTGTAGGAGATGTTTAGGGCTAAACTTGCCCATGAGAGAGACAGCATTCCTAAGGCTGCTGTGATATTTTAGGGAAAACATCAAAAATATCAGCCATGAAAATATCTTTTAACCCTCTGCAGCTGGTAACTACAGCTGTTATCCTAAATATTATACCAAAAACAAAGAACATATTGAGAACTTGAGAGACAATTTCTTTGTGGGTGAAGTGGGGTCTTCAGTTGGCATGAAAGAAATGCCACTTTTTTGGGGGGATTGCATTTATTCTGAAGTTGATCGAGGGGTTAATTCCACCCCACTAAACAGCCAGTGATGTCTGCCATGAGCTCAGGGGCAGAAGTCTTTCTGTCCTGCAAGACAAACCACTGAATTATTTCCTGCGAACCAAGGAGAGAAACTCAACTACACCGAGTAGAGGAATTCACAGCAAACTTGTAAAAAGAATGACTCCAGGAGGAAACGGGGACGGCATGCAAGTGAAGGAATACTTACATAAATGTCTGCACCATAAAATCCATCCTGGTAAACAACACTGCAAGGGTGCACACACAAAGAGAAACATCCATATTAGTGCATTTCCCATGCAGACACACCAACCCCTGCACTGGCGAGGTTAGTCTGGTCACAAGATCCAAAACACAGGAACCGAGGATCGTTTTCACATTGATTAAGGAGGTTGGAGACAACAGCAGTTGAGCAAACTGAGAAAATTAGGCCGGGCTTTGGTGCTGGCCCAGAATTAGGATGTGTGGTGTAGTGGTGGTGGTGGTGGTGGTGGTGGTGGTGGTGGTGGTGGTGGCAGCGGCGTGCTGGGTCCCAAACTTCCCACTCTCTCAGGAGTGGGTACAGAAATGCACGACTTTGAAATGCAAAGAGGACTGAGATTTATTTTAAGTGGCCCAGGCAGACATGAGCATCTTAACAGGTCAGAGTTGGCAGGCAAACCACATAGAACCCCCTACCCCACAGAAGAAAAACCCAAAACATCTATCTATGAAAATAGGATTTAAAAGGTCGAGACACAGATTGCAGCATTCTCAATACGGGCTACAGCCAAATGGCCTCAGGTGAGCTGGACAACACAAACGGTTTCAAAAATTTTCTTTTACATTCTTTCACATTGTATTATACTTCGTAATTCCATGTGCATTATTTTATGGTAAATGGAGAATGTCTCTAATTGTATGTGGGTGAGCATGGGTATGTGTGCAAGAATCTGTTTTGTGTGCAGACCTGTCTTCATGTGTACAAGTGCATTGTGTGCATATTTGTGTATGTGTGTTAATATGGACAAGTGTAGGAATGCATGTTTGCACTTGTCTATAGTATCTACATGCATGTAAACATGTATATGTGCATGTGTATATTTATGTGTATATGTGTATTGGGATATTTATGTATTTGTGTACTTATATGTACAGGAGTATATACATGTGAATATCTGTATGTTCACATAAATTATATCTAGACGAAACAAAGTCCCACACCTTAATTGAACAAGTCCAATCTGATAGCAGCTCTCTGATTGCCACCCATATAGTGACCATCCCAGAAAGAAGAGACTTCAGAGGGCTGGGGACAGAGGTTAGGGAATGATTCTCCAAAGCTTTTTGGTATACTTTGAGTAAAAAAACAAGAAAAGAAGCTCTTAGCTATGTGGTCGTGAGAAACTGATTTATATTTTCTAAGCATGAAAATGACTTTAACAAGAATCATATGTAGCCTTCACATGTTTCTGTAAGGATCACAAGGCATCTTGCATATGAAACTGTTTCTAAACGACTATTGTTAAAAGGATCGTAGTGATTTACAATCTTCCCCAATACCTTCCCATGACGTTTCTAGATGACTTATGATCCCAGCAAAGGACCGATGAGCCCCCACCACTGAATGAGGCCGAGGTTCTAATAGAAACACAACTTTAATACCAAAGGCTTGCAGCAGATTTCAGTAGCAGAATTGGACCCACATGTAAGCAAAGCATATTGAGCCAAGGGAAGGCATTTTACAACACACACACACAGCACTGACACACACACGCGGCTGTGACACTGGTTTGCTGGAGAACACTCTAGTGTGCTTCTTAGAGTATTCTGGAGTCAACTGACTAAACTCCAAGTACCATTGTCCTTAAAAATGTGGCAGGGATTTCCCACAGTAAGGAGGTTGGTAGAAATAGCTTTCAGCTATTGTTCATATTTGATCCTGGAGGGCTACAGTTCACAAAAGCACTTGTGAAGTGGCGTAAAGCCCCAGTCCAAGGTGCTGAGGTGTGCAGTGTCCTGAGCTATGCTTTGAATTCTTTTTCAACATTTCCAACACAAAGGACAGAATGTTGGTTAGGGGGTCAGAAGGCAGAGTCACCCTCTGTGAACAAGACTTGGAACGCGTCTGATGAAAGAGAGGTGAGCCACAAATATTTAGTTTGGGTCCCAAACCACAGAGCTGATCACTTAGCCATATGAAAACAGCTCCATCACGTTCTTTCATGCTGCCATGCCCTTGCACGTGCAATGCCTTGTGCTGGCAATGCCGTTTATTCCAGTATCCTCATCCAAAAGCAGTGAGATGACCATTCAAGAGCCAAGTTAGATGGTAAGCACAGGGGCATCTGAGTCAAACTGCAGCATCCTCAATCAATAGCTCAGTACCTTTGGACACATCACGTGAGATATCTGAACCTCACTCACTCATCTGTTAAAAAGGGAAAATAGGTAAGTGCCTACCTCAAGGGAGGGTTTCATAAGATAACGCTTGCAAAGGGATGGGCGGCATCATCCTTAACACTGTAGCTCTAACAGGGTCACCATGTCTGAGACCCAGTGCCTTCCCATTATAAACGCCAGCATCATTTTTCAGATTCTTACTGAGTCACTCGTCAATTTCTGCCTCACATCAAAGGTATGTGTGCATGTGACTCATTGCACCTTAAAAGCTACATCCAGTGGCTTAACTAACATTCTGTCTCAATTCCTGACACATTGCTTGTTACCTAGAAGATGTACAATAACTGGGTGAATAGGGCTCATATTTTAGAGGGAAGAGTGGGCATAAGAAGGTGTCAGAAGGAGATTGGGTCATTGCTTTATCAACTCGAGGTAGAATTCAACAATGGGTCAGGAGGAGTCTCAGATTTGTCTGATTTGGCTATTCAGTATCGATGACTGTTGTCAACGGAGGAGAAATTATGATTAACAGACTCGAACCTGAATTAGGAGACCAGGGCAAGAGACTAGACAGAAAGCAGTCTAGAAGTAAACAATAT
>NW_012106575.1:71296-75417 GCF_000951045.1 Mandrillus leucophaeus
GGTTAGGGAATGATTCTCCAAAGCTTTTTGGTATACTTTGAGTAAAAAAACAAGAAAAGAAGCTCTTAGCTATGTGGTCGTGAGAAACTGATTTATATTTTCTAAGCATGAAAATGACTTTAACAAGAATCATATGTAGCCTTCACATGTTTCTGTAAGGATCACAAGGCATCTTGCATATGAAACTGTTTCTAAACGACTATTGTTAAAAGGATCGTAGTGATTTACAATCTTCCCCAATACCTTCCCATGACGTTTCTAGATGACTTATGATCCCAGCAAAGGACCGATGAGCCCCACCATTGAATGAGGCTGAGGTTCTAATAGAAACACAACTTTAATACCAAAGGCTTGCAGCAGATTTCGGTAGCAGAATTGGACCCACATGTAAGCAAAGCATATTGAGCCAAGGGAAGGCATTTTACAACACACACACACAGCACTGACACACACACGCGGCTGTGACACTGGTTTGCTGGAGAACACTCTAGTGTGCTTCTTAGAGTATTCTGGAGTCAACTGACTAAACTCCAAGTACCATTGTCCTTAAAAATGTGGCAGGGATTTCCCACAGTAAGGAGGTTGGTAGAAATAGCTTTCAGCTATTGTTCATATTTGATCCTGGAGGGCTACAGTTCACAAAAGCACTTGTGAAGTGGCGTAAAGCCCCAGTCCAAGGTGCTGAGGTGTGCAGTGTCCTGAGCTATGCTTTGAATTCTTTTTCAACATTTCCAACACAAAGGACAGAATGTTGGTTAGGGGGTCAGAAGGCAGAGTCACCCTCTGTGAACAAGACTTGGAACGCGTCTGATGAAAGAGAGGTGAGCCACAAATATTTAGTTTGGGTCCCAAACCACAGAGCTGATCACTTAGCCATATGAAAACAGCTCCATCACGTTCTTTCATGCTGCCATGCCCTTGCACGTGCAATGCCTTGTGCTGGCAATGCCGTTTATTCCAGTATCCTCATCCAAAAGCAGTGAGATGACCATTCAAGAGCCAAGTTAGATGGTAAGCACAGGGGCATCTGAGTCAAACTGCAGCATCCTCAATCAATAGCTCAGTACCTTTGGACACATCACGTGAGATATCTGAACCTCACTCACTCATCTGTTAAAAAGGGAAAATAGGTAAGTGCCTACCTCAAGGGAGGGTTTCATAAGATAACGCTTGCAAAGGGATGGGCGGCATCATCCTTAACACTGTAGCTCTAACAGGGTCACCATGTCTGAGACCCAGTGCCTTCCCATTATAAACGCCAGCATCATTTTTCAGATTCTTACTGAGTCACTCGTCAATTTCTGCCTCACATCAAAGGTATGTGTGCATGTGACTCATTGCACCTTAAAAGCTACATCCAGTGGCTTAACTAACATTCTGTCTCAATTCCTGACACATTGCTTGTTACCTAGAAGATGTACAATAACTGGGTGAATAGGGCTCATATTTTAGAGGGAAGAGTGGGCATAAGAAGGTGTCAGAAGGAGATTGGGTCATTGCTTTATCAACTCGAGGTAGAATTCAACAATGGGTCAGGAGGAGTCTCAGATTTGTCTGATTTGGCTATTCAGTATCGATGACTGTTGTCAACGGAGGAGAAATTATGATTAACAGACTCGAACCTGAATTAGGAGACCAGGGCAAGAGACTAGACAGAAAGCAGTCTAGAAGTAAACAATATTATTTTTCACTAAATATGAAACATATACCTTTAAATATGGGAAATAATGACTTCTAAAGATCTCAATGGTAGAACCTCATCTGTCTCTGATTTTCTGTGAATGGAGAAAAGAACTGAGTCCAGGCCTTGGAGGCTCTTCCAACAGGGCACACGGCATGGGTGTGGGCCAAGAGTGGGGTTCTATGATGTGGCTGAGGCTGAGCTCTAGCCAAGAAACTGATCCCTTCTTTCATTAAGACAAGTTGTTATGCACCATGGCCAGTTTTGTGCCTCCATGTCAAGCCTATTTGTACCAACATTGCCCAGAGGTGAGGCAAGAACATGCCGTGATGTTTGCTCTTAGAAGTCTCTGCTTAGTAGGGTAACCTGATCACCATGCTTTGTCCTCCACCGTGGGCTGTGGAAAGTTACGTGGGGGACACCGACATCCCAAATTGATGAGACGTTGAACCAAAGAAGAACTGGTCTAGCTTTCTCATTGTGAAAAGCTCAAACTGCATACATACTATTTCTCTATTGAAAAGTTTTCTGTACCCCAACTACTATGCCAAGGCATGGAGACTGAAGAAGTAAGCCCCCCTCAGGAAACCTGCCCTCCCAGAGTGTACAGGAAGTGGGACACACAGTCACAAATTATGCACAAAATTGTAGAATCACAGCTGGGATAGAGGCTGCAGGAGAGAGCAACAGAGGTCCCCTGAATGTGGAACGGAAGGAGGCAAGGACAGCAGCAGAGATGAGAGAGGCTGAGCAAATGGCAGAGAAACCTCAAAGCCTTGGCTCAGTAGAGAGGAGGGAAGAGCTGTCAAGGCAAAGGGTGGTGGGGCGAGGGTACTGCTAAGGCAAGACCCATGGTTGGAAGACCCATGGCCTGGCTTCTTGGAGGGCTGGGGATAAAGGTATAATGTCTAGCTTTAAGTTCTAAATATGGTGGCTTCACAGCGAAAAGATGATTGTAGCTGCCATTATAAACCCCATCATGAAGGGATTACTTATTTTCAAAGTGCACATGTATTGGAGAGAAATGGAAAGGACAAGTGATCTATCTATAGGATAGCTCTAAAAAATGTGGAACCAATGTATCATTCTCACTGGCAATGTGAAATAAACCCATGTAATGGGAAGCCAATTTTACCAAAACACTGTTTTTCTCCCTAATAGTAACAGCATGAGCACCAATACTCCCACTACTCACATTTGTAGAACACTTACCATGGATCAGTCCCTATTCTAGATAGTCTGTGCTCATAATCCCACTCAGTCCTCAGAACACCCCTATGAGATGGATAAAATGATGATCGCCTCTTTAGACATGTAGAAACTGAAAGATAGCTGGGTATTGACTGAACTGGGATTCGAGCCCAAGGAGTCTGGCTCCACAGCGCAAACTCTTAAGTACTATGGCAAGCAGTGGTGGTCAAACTTGAATGTGTATCAGAATCACCTGGAGGACTTTTGAAACACAGATGGCTGGGCCCCATGCCCAGCCAACAGGTTCTGATTCAATAGATCTAGATGACAGCATCTAAGAGCTTACATTTCTAACAAATTAACAGATGATGCTGATGCTACTAGTCCCAGAAAAATGAGAATCATTGCTCTATGCAACACCATCCTCCAAGTGTTACTTTACTTTACATGTGAGACAAAACTGAAGGTCGCTCTCCTGGGTCATATTCTAATGGAGGAGCTGGTTACAGGAAAGCTCTTATCACAAAGCCTCATGTTAATTTCCAAAAATGTATCCAAAGAATTTTTAAAGCCTCATCAAACAGCTGCACTTAAAATATAAGATGTGTAGGGAAAGAGGCACAAGGATCCATGTCTACAGTGCAGCTATAGATAAACTAACCACAGAACAGTTAGAAGAGAAGGGAGTTACCATCGTGCACTAAACAGGTGCAGTCCTGTTTCAATGCAGAGATGGTACGTCTAGCCATGCAAAGGTAATTGTATTACTTGTCAATCACATTGGGACTCAATATGCTTTTGCAAGGATATAATGCAAATGCACATCTTATTTTCTTAGAAAAGTAATAGCAGTAGTTAAATATTTGAATGAATGCAAGCAGGGAGTGATTGCACTATAGAAAATTAGTTTACTTTAAAAAATATATAAAATGCCCAAGCCATACAATCTGCCTGTGTAATATAATATATACCAGCCACAAGTATATTCTTATAGAAAAGGCTGTTCACAATTGTTCTACCCTGAGGCCCCTTCCCACTAGAAAATAAACTTTCTAATGTGTTCAAATACCACTGTGTTTTAATGGATATCAGGGGCTATCAGAAACTCGCTGGCATTTGTATAGAATTGTGGGTGTGTGGTGTGTTTGTACACATTTTCCTAGAGAATTTTTAATCAGATTATTAAAGGCATCTGTGAAAATGCCTTTTTCACATTCTCTCCTCCAGAAAAAGGGTTTAAAGACCACTA
>NW_012106575.1:75467-87060 GCF_000951045.1 Mandrillus leucophaeus
CAGCAGCAGAGATGAGAGAGGCTGAGCAAATGGCAGAGAAACCTCAAAGCCTTGGCTCAGTAGAGAGGAGGGAAGAGCTGTCAAGGCAAAGGGTGGTGGGGCGAGGGTACTGCTAAGGCAAGACCCATGGTTGGAAGACCCATGGCCTGGCTTCTTGGAGGGCTGGGGAGAAAGGTATAATGTCTAGCTTTAAGTTCTAAATATGGTGGCTTCACAGCGAAAAGATGATTGTAGCTGCCATTATAAACCCCATCATGAAGGGATTACTTATTTTCAAAGTGCACATGTATTGGAGAGAAATGGAAAGGACAAGTGATCTATCTATAGGATAGCTCTAAAAAATGTGGAACCAATGTATCATTCTCACTGGCAATGTGAAATAAACCCATGTAATGGGAAGCCAATTTTACCAAAACACTGTTTTTCTCCCTAATAGTAACAGCATGAGCACCAATACTCCCACTACTCACATTTGTAGAACACTTACCATGGATCAGTCCCTATTCTAGATAGTCTGTGCTCATAATCCCACTCAGTCCTCAGAACACCCCTATGAGATGGATAAAATGATGATCGCCTCTTTAGACATGTAGAAACTGAAAGATAGCTGGGTATTGACTGAACTGGGATTCGAGCCCAAGGAGTCTGGCTCCACAGCGCAAACTCTTAAGTACTATGGCAAGCAGTGGTGGTCAAACTTGAATGTGTATCAGAATCACCTGGAGGACTTTTGAAACACAGATGGCTGGGCCCCATGCCCAGCCAACAGGTTCTGATTCAATAGATCTAGATGACAGCATCTAAGAGCTTACATTTCTAACAAATTAACAGATGATGCTGATGCTACTAGTCCCAGAAAAATGAGAATCATTGCTCTATGCAACACCATCCTCCAAGTGTTACTTTACTTTACATGTGAGACAAAACTGAAGGTCGCTCTCCTGGGTCATATTCTAATGGAGGAGCTGGTTACAGGAAAGCTCTTATCACAAAGCCTCATGTTAATTTCCAAAAATGTATCCAAAGAATTTTTAAAGCCTCATCAAACAGCTGCACTTAAAATATAAGATGTGTAGGGAAAGAGGCACAAGGATCCATGTCTACAGTGCAGCTATAGATAAACTAACCACAGAACAGTTAGAAGAGAAGGGAGTTACCATCGTGCACTAAACAGGTGCAGTCCTGTTTCAATGCAGAGATGGTACGTCTAGCCATGCAAAGGTAATTGTATTACTTGTCAATCACATTGGGACTCAATATGCTTTTGCAAGGATATAATGCAAATGCACATCTTATTTTCTTAGAAAAGTAATAGCAGTAGTTAAATATTTGAATGAATGCAAGCAGGGAGTGATTGCACTATAGAAAATTAGTTTACTTTAAAAAATATATAAAATGCCCAAGCCATACAATCTGCCTGTGTAATATAATATATACCAGCCACAAGTATATTCTTATAGAAAAGGCTGTTCACAATTGTTCTACCCTGAGGCCCCTTCCCACTAGAAAATAAACTTTCTAATGTGTTCAAATACCACTGTGTTTTAATGGATATCAGGGGCTATCAGAAACTCGCTGGCATTTGTATAGAATTGTGGGTGTGTGGTGTGTTTGTACACATTTTCCTAGAGAATTTTTAATCAGATTATTAAAGGCATCTGTGAAAATGCCTTTTTCACATTCTCTCCTCCAGAAAAAGGGTTTAAAGACCACTAGTTCATGATGTTTGTCTATAAATTCACTCTATTAAGAGGCTGTTTGGGTTACATTTTAAAACTAGCCAATAAGAAATCACACTTTATAAAAATAATTCGGCAAAGGAAGCTTGTCCAACCCTCAGTCCATAGGCTGCATGTGGCCCCAACACAAATTCATTAACTTTCTTAAAACACTGAGTTTTTTTTTTTTTTTGGCTCATCAGCTATAGTTAGTGTATGTATATTTTATGTGTGGTCCAAGTCAATTCATTCAATGTGTCCCAGGGAAACCAAAAGATTGGATGCCCGTGTGTGTAAAGTATTCTGAGAATGGATAATGATGACTTCTGTTCCTAGTATTTATGTTAAATGAATAAAGTTCCTAAGCATCAGATAATACAGGTTGGGGACTTTGGGTTTTATCTTATAAATATCTGAGAGCATGGCTGATCTATACACAGAAAGATATGCCTATGGTCCCAGAGACTGTTGTCAGAGGCTTTTTTAGGACTTAACCTGAAAACATTTCCAAAAGGTCAATTTGTTCTTCCACTGGCCAGCTTTAAGTTTTTTCCTGGGATACTCCCTTATCTTTCCTATACCCCAAGTAGTATAGAGTCTTCTCAAAATACTTCTCAAGGGTAACTCTGGGAAGTTTACACAGATGTATGACAATTACCTGAGAAAGCGCAGAAAATCTTGCTCAGAGATACCTAGAGAACCAAAACCAAAAGCCTACAGCAGACACTAGATGCTTAGGCTTAGAATAGTAATAAAAACATGGCCGGGGGGAGGGGGGTGGTGGTGGCGCACACCTGTAATCCCCGTACTTCGGGAGGCTGAGGTGGGCAGATCACTTGAGGTCAGGAGTTTGAGACCAGCCTGGCCAATACGGTGAAACCCTGTCTCTACTAAAAATACAAAAAATTAGCCGGGTGTGGTTGGCATGTGCCTATAACCCCAGCTACTTGGGAGGCTGAAGACAGGAGAATTGCTTGAACCCAGGAGGAGAAGTTTGCAGTGAGCCGAGATTGTACCACTGCATTTCAACGTGGGTGACAGAGCAAGAGTCCATCTCAAAAATAACACATGTGATATACTCCATCAGAGCACCCCATTGCACTCCCTTGAAATATGCATGGTACATAATAGGTACTCATGGAGTTCCTCTTCGATAGGGAGGGGATTGGGGTTTAGCTGCTGTTTTCTAACATCAGAGATTACTAAGTCTATAGGGTTTGTCTCCAATGCCTCCACTTGCCGTTTTGATGCATAGATAATAAGCTTGTGAGCTCCCTGAACAGCAATTACCTGATGGGTAATTCCTCCCAAATGTGAATCGTAGGAAGCTAGACTGGGCATTGTGGCTTCTCAATCAAACTGACTCCAGGATCAAAGGCAAGGAAAAATAAGGAAAACTCGACTCTGCTCTGTGACTGTTCCCTGCTCAATATTGTATTTGCAATTTACATATTCCATAAGCAGTGGAAATGCCTCAACCATTTCTTGAAGGAAATGGAGGTCTGTGAAACTGCACGTGCCCCCTAGCAAAGATAAATAATGCATAGAGGGGGAGACATGGGGTCTTCTTGTTTACTCAACCACAAGCAAAAGGGATATTGAGAAAGAAGACTATGGGTGGTTAATACAGTCACTAAGTTCACCAACCTGGAGAACAGCAGGCACAGTTCACTGAATGCATATCACGGGATGGACCAAGTTGTCACCTTACATGAATTTCCCTACTTCACCCTCTATCAACTCTACGGGGGCAGATACATCCCCACTCTCTCTTATGGAAACTCTCTATAGACGTTAAGTAAGCTATCGAAGCCAGTATGGGTAGAATATTCGGGCTCAGTCTTATTCACCTTAAATCCAGTGTCTTCCTAGGACTGTAAAATTCCATAGACTATGTAGACCTACGTAGACATCACTTTCTAACTCTTCACTCGGTCTCATTCAGTTGATGTTGGCATTTGGGACTCAGTTGGGAGTTGGTTGGTTTGGTATAGGGTTTTCCACTTGTACCTATGATCCCACCATGATCCACAACTGTCCCTACGCCTGGAGGAATCATCATGTGTTAATGTCCCAAGAGGTTTCTATTTAGGCATGTGAGATAAAAGAGAACAGGGCCTCTTCATTACCTGTGTTCTTCAGCTGCATGGAAGGGCTTCAGAAAATATCAAGACAATGGAAGGAAAAGGCAAATCAAGAAAAGGAAATGGATGAATGCCTGGGCACGGTGGCTCATACCTATAATCCCGGCACTTTGGGAGGTCCAGGTGGGCAGATCACCTGAGGTCAGGAGTTCAAGACCAGCCTGGCCAACATGGTGAAGCCCCATTTCTATTAAAAATACAAAAATTGGCCAGGTGTGGTGGCAGGCACCTGTAATCCCAGCTACTTAGGAGGCTGAGTTTGGAGAATCGCTTGAACCCAGGAGTTGGACGTTGCCGTGAGTTGAGGTCACACCATTGCACTCAAGCCTGGGTGACAGAGCGAGACTCTGTCTCAAATTTTTTTTTTTTTAAAAGGAAATTGATGAATGTAGGGCATTCTTAAGGACTCGACTCATGTGACTATCTTTGTTGGATACCTCCAAGGGTCACCCAAGCTTCCACAAAGGTAGCCATGGAGATTCTAAAGGATATTTTCTTCAGTCTCCCAGGAAGAAGATTGAAGCCATGCATGGACCTAGGATACATTTTTGACTGGTATTTTAGTAACAATATAGATTCATATTGGATACCTCAGGAAGAACAGATTTAGGTTGGCAGATATGCCTTGAATTGGTGACAGTGGAAACAATAAATTCTTAAATGCAGTTTGTTAGGTGACATCTTAGAAAAGATGAAGATTGCTTGGGGGTGTGGGTGGGGGGGTAGGGGTCACAGGATAAGATTTCACTGTGGCAATTTAGGAAATGTTTGGACTTACATGTATCCCCTATTTCTTCTCTTTTAGGATGCCTTTTGTAAACACCCAAGCTAGACTAAGGACCTTGCCCTGGTATTCACATAATACCCTCTTGTATCACTTATGTTTATTGAAATTGTTGGCTTGTATGTCACCCCCTGTCCCAACCAGAAGAAATACCTCTCAAGGTGCCATTGGTCTCTTTAGCACACAACAGTGCCCTGAAGCACAATAGGTGTCAGTCATAGGGCCATAGGGTGACCTGAACTGGGCTGGGGTAAAGACATCAGTCAAATCTAGAAGTTTTCCTCCAAAGGACTTTAGAGACAAAAGGCTACAGAAAATGCGCTCTCTGGACCACGTGAATCCTGATGATGCTATGTCCTGAAAACAAGTATTTCCAACCTCTTTGCTACTTGCTTTCACTGAACACAAGATAGGGGTCCTTACTCTTTCAGCCAACTCCTGCCCTGTGTCCCACTCTGCTCTCTTCCTTTCCAAGAGGAACCATCCCCCTGCCATCTCCTGCAGCCTAATCTATTTATTCCAGAGGAAAAGGAAACCTTTAAGACGTTGGGCTCAAAGTTTTTCATTCCGTGCCAATTCACTCTCTGCAGTTTGTAATCCAGTGAAACACCCAGGCAACCAGATGAATTTCCTTCTTTTCGACCAGTACCTTGCTCTAATAGATTATTGTACACACGAATGCTTGCAACCCCAGTCCTGCTGGGGCTTCTACTTCTTTGTTGAGAATTTGATCTTGCTTCTAAATATGGCTTTAGAATTCTAGCCATGCTATTATCAGGAAGGAGGCACAATCCACCATTATAACCAAACTGATCACAGATATTGCTGGAATATTAAAATTAATTTTCATCCCAAGTAGTTACAAACACATTGTTTCATCATTTGGAAATGGTTGTGTCTCTCCCTGGTGAACATGGCATTAATTAGTTACACATGGCTATTCCCAGCAAAGAGCACGTTCATTATAAGTTAGCTAATTTTGATTTTACAGCACGTGTGTTATTCTGAGATGTTTATAAATTGTTCGTGTGAGGATAAGCCATATAATTTTCCTTTATTTCTTTTGCTGTTTAATATAGTAGTGAGATACTGACGGTAGATATACCAAAACGCTTCAGTTGCCATGTACCGAGAACTCTTTTCAAATGAATGTGGTATAAGTGTGCAATTTTGCATTTATAACTTATGAATCTTGCTTTAGTAATTACATGAGCCCAAAGGTAACTTCGGATTTTCTTTTTCCTTCATAACTCAATACATGACCTTGGGAATAATCTTCATTTTTTCATTTCTGGATCCATAAAATGTGCTCAATGCTGTGATACCAGAGATTAAAAATTACACTATCAACAATTCCTTCAGTGCATGGTCACATAAAAGGCTTAAGACATGCAAATATATTTGATAGGTGCTAGGGAGAATTTATAGTCAATTGATTCTTGTTTGTTACTATTCACCATGTTTTCAGTTACAATATGTGTATATATAGAGATAACTCTTGTTTTGTCCAAGAAGCTCGAAGTTGACCCAATTGTAATGACTACACAAGAAATTTGATGGACATGCTTACTACTTTTCCTTAATTTTCCCTTCCCTGATGGTTTTACCTAGTCTTTTTTTTTTTTTTTTTTTACTATTTTACTATTTTACTATTTTACTATTTTATTGTGTTTATTTTTGAAACATTTCAAATGCTCTGGTTTGGAATGAATACATAATGAAAAAGTGTTTCTTTTTGTCATGAGTATAATAGATGATCTAGGCTAATCCAGATTTTCTGAAAGATTTACAAGCAACAGAGTTATAAAAAGGGCATTTAACCCTTTTCACACAGTCTTAAATGCAGCCATATTTTCTTTTGCACACCAGAAAGCCAGTCACTGGGCAGGGAAGGCACATGCCAGACTCTTTCGGGGACTGCTGAATTTAACATAGAGCAGAGTTTCCCAGCTGCAGCACGACTGACTTTGAGCCTGATAATTCTTTCGTGTTGGGGACTGTCAAACAACATCCCTAGACTCTACCCAGCAGAGGACATAGCATCTCTCCATTCCTGCTGTGACAACCAAAAATGTCTCTAGACCTTGCAAATGTCCCTTGGTCTAGGGCCACTGCCTTGGAGGCATCCCTCTCTCCCGGACTGCAGAGGTACAAGAATATTCAAGCCAGGATCCCTAAAAGAGGGACAGAGGGACTAGCATTTCAAGTCTGCCACCCAACACGCCAGTACCATTTTTTTTTTCTTTTACTGAGCATTCACACCATTCCTTGATATTCGCCTGGCAATATCAAAGTCCATGCACAGAAGGATCAAATTGGCAATGGGAAACCAATTTGCGTTGTCCCCACAGAGGGAGAAAGGAAGGCAAATGCCATTATGGAAAATGCAACTGCAACGCATCTTAACTCCAATTTCATTAATTCTTGTATGTTTGCATGTGACTCAACACCTAATGTTCTCTTTGCAGGCAAAGGTTAGAGAACCTTGAAGCTCAAGATATCCCTGGGGAGGGGAGCAAGACCACCCCAGTGATTTTTATGTGTGAAAACCTCACGTCTTTCTGTAGAGGAATTCAAGGAGCAAATGTGGTCCAACCTCCTTAATAACCAGATGTTTGCAATCATCAGAAATACATCTTTGACTGTAACCATTTCTCTGTTCTCCAGCATTCAGTCTCAAAGAGAATTTACATAACAACATGTGACATGTAGAGTGCTTAAAGGCACCAACCATGACAGGACAAATTACACTCATTTTTCAATACTCTTAGCAAGGTGCTTCACTGCAGGTGCGCGCGGGCTGCATGCTGGGGGCAGTTCTGGGGGTGGCAGAGAGGGGGGAATCAAGACCATCATGCGCTCACAAACAGCTCCGTGCCTCTGGGGGAGGCAGGGCTGGTGCACGGAGGCCCGCCCAGGAGGCTGCCCCACTTACCCGCCATAGGCCGGGATCGGGGGCGGGGGCGCTGCGGCCCTGAAGGTGTTGTACACGGTGCGGCCGCGGCCTCGCAGGTGCGCCCCTCGGTAGGCGGCCGCGGCGGTGGCTGCTGGATACGGGAAGCCTGGCACTGCGGGGCAAGAGGGGGGAGAGAGAGAGAGAGAGCGAGCACAGGCTGTCAGATGCACACCCTGCTGTGGAGGGAACCGTCCCGGGAACCCTTGTCCCTGCACAGGGTTTCAGCAGGACCCCCGCCCGCTTCCCAGAGTCAGAAGGTTAAAAAGCAGAAAGCAGCACAGTGGCCAGGGTTGGATTCCAGAGAGGATGGGTAGTTAACACAGTAGGCCATTTGCCCAGGAGAATATGGTGACTACAAACATTTGCAACGAATTCTAAATAACGGGAGAAAAGCTCGCTGCATCAGTATTTAATTAATGAATTTATTTGAGACAGGGACTGGTTCTGTCACCCAGGCTGGAGTGCAGTGGTGCGATCACGGCTCACTGTACCCTCCACTTCCAGGGCTCAAGTGATGCTCCTACCTCAGCCTCCCAAGTAGCTGGGACCATAGACAGCCAGGCGTGGTAGCATGCTCCTAATTTTTTAATGTTTTGTAGAGATGGGGGTCTCCCTAAGTTGCCCCGGCCGGTTTTGAAATCCTGGGTTCAAGCAGTCCTCCTGTCTCTACCTCCCAAAGTGCTGGGATTACATGGACCAAACATGGCCAACCCACAAACACCTTTTTAAAACGGCAGATTGCAAGATGTGTTGATGTCTTGCTAGTAATCTCTGGGGTCGAACTACATGAGTGTTTTTTATTCATAGCTTTCCCCATCCTATTTTCCACAGTTTCCTTTATGTATAGATATCATCTGTTAAAACTTCTAATTGAAGTATTCACACTGACACATGTATGTGGCATGAGTGCACAAACCACACATGCCATGAGAAACAGCTTATTACCAACATCTCATAAGCCTGCTAAACTCTTGTGCAGCATTTAAAGGCAAAGGCAACCACCATGATTACAAATATGGGAGAAGTCTCGGACCCCAAATCTTAAGAGAATGTGTGGGGCTGGGTATGGTGGCTCCTGCCTGTAATCACAGCACTTTTCAAGGCTGAGGCAGGTGGATCATGAGGTCAGGAGTTCGAATCCAGCCTGGCCAATATGGTGAAACCCCCTCTCTACTAAAAATACAAAAATTGGCCAGATGTGGTGGTGCATGCCTGTAATTCCAGCTACTTGGGAGGCTGAGGCAGGATAATTGCTTGAACCTGGGAGGTGGAGGTTGCAGTGAGCTGAGATGGCACCACTGCATTGCAGCCTGGGTGACAGAGCAAGACTCTGTCTCAAATAAGAAGAATGTGGGCAGGGGTATCTTCCCTTGGGTAGAATTCTCTGAGCAGGGATATCTTCCCTTGGATAGAATTCTCTGAGCAGGATGAGGAGGCGAGGAGGAGTTAGGAAGGGGAATTAAGCCTGATGATTACCCCAGACCCCTGATAACTAATGCTGTCTCCTCTATATGGGATGCTCTTCCTCCCATCTCATGCAAATCGTAACTCATCAGGGCCGATGAGGCCAGGAAACCACTTTTGCCTTTAAGTTCAGTTGGCTTCTCTGACCCTCCCAGTGCTCTAACCTTTCTAACCACACTTGTCCCATCTCACTAAGCAGCAAGCTGTGTTTCCCAAAGTGTGCACGGAGGATACCTGATGATTACCTCAGCCCCAGGATAACCAATGCTGTTTCCTCTATCTGGGATACCCTTCCTCCCATCCCATGCAAATCCTAACTCACCAGGGCCCATAGAGCCAGCAAACCACTTTTGCCTTCAAGCTCAGTTCACTTCTCTAACCCTCCCAGTGCTCTTGCCATACTGACTACGCTTGTCCCATCTCACTAAGCAGCAGGTAACGTTTCCCAAACTGCGTCCACGGAGAATGTTTTCCTGAAAAAATGCATTTGGGAAGTCCCTGTCCCAGGAGAGCCACAGTAAACGCTCAGAAAAGGCCCACCATGAAGGAAGCACTCTTAGTTAACCCAGCACAACCAAACTCCTTTTCCAGGCTTTCTGCAGAGAAGCAAACCTCTCACTGGGCAGGGGTTGCAGTTCATTTCATGTTAAAGTTGTCTCCACCCTCTATCCAAACTGTCAAGAAGAGCTTCTCCCCTTCCCACCATCAGCTTCAGGAATAGAAGCGTTCCACCTTATGTCTTCCCATCGTTCAGAGTCCTTGCCATGCACACTGATGCATGGACCCAGGTGAGGGTTGCAGAAGGAGCAAAAAGGCAAAAGAATTGGAAGGTAAAAAATGCATGAGAAGCCTCACTGGAGGCCCCGGCTACTACCGAGGAGGTTGGACAGGCTGGCCATGCAGTGCACTTACAATTCTAAGAATTATACCTACGCCTATAGATAGGATATGTTTGTACCTACATGGTGGGTGAAGGGAGTGGGTGGGGTTCTCCACAGAAGTCATTCTGAATTACTCTTGTAATTATAAGGACCCAAATAAAATCCCTGAACCTGACCAAAGTGAAGACCAACAGGCTATTTATTATCTGGAATTCTGTGTGCTTTTAAAGGTACAACAGCCGTCCTGTTCTATGGATTCTACCACATCTTTCTCTCACAATGTGGGTGAAATACGAGGATTATAGAACCCAGAATGATTCTGTCTTTCTATTTGTATCTGAGAAGACCATAAAGGTTATTTTTAAACTTTTTATTCTTGCTAAAGACAGATTATGCCATTTTATTTAACTTTTTTTTGCCAGCTCCTAGCACCTGAGTTTCCTGGATCGCATGGCAACTGGTATGCTTGAAACTGCAGAGAGATATGGGGTCTTAATGGGGAATGTGAGTAAATCCTAATATCATAAAAGCCCAGAAGTAATGAGAGATGAGACACTTGCTTCAGGACTGGGGAGAAAATGAGTGTGGGAATGGCTTTGACTCCAAATCTATCTTGCCACAGTTCAACTATTAAGTTTTCAGAGGAACACCCTGGATTTTGAAATAAAGAAAATGAAGAATACACAATCTGGCAGAGCAGCTGGCTGCCTGTGTGAGGAAACACGGTAATTATGCTGACCCATTCATTATCACTGGCTATGGAGCCGAATGAGCCAGACAAGCTCCCTCTCAGCCACAAGCAGGTTTTACAATAATTCTTGGAAGATTTAGATGTTGAGATATAACATGAAACAGAAGCTTGGCAAGCGAGACAGGGGGAGCACGTGCTGTTAAGAGCATGGAGCCAGGATTCCATTTTGTACCCTCTTTGTTACAGGGAGAAAATGGATTTCCTGATGCAGGATATTTACAAGTCTTCCTAGGAGGTTCTTTGGGTTCCCCCAAGCAGGGCACATTAGGGGACTTCTTACTTTGTGAAAGGAACACAGGAAGGGACTGCAAAGCACTTCCTCGCTTAAATAGTGCCTTCCTGAAAGGCCAAGTACCCTTGGTAAAACAAAAGGGTTCCACAGGTCATGCTTTGGGCCAGACGCTTCACGGAGAAAGGGCTGGAGAATTCAAGTGTACTGGGTGGATGGTATTTTCAGTCGTCTCTTTCTTGGTAATCTAGGGCTGGCCAAGGGGCCTTTTGGTGAAATCTCTAGTTAGAAAAACGCTCATCGATCACATTGCCTTTCTTTAAGTTCCTTCCTTCCTTCCTTATACTTGATCCTTTCTTTTTTATTCCTTCCTTTATCCTCCCCTCCCTCTTTTCTTCCTTCCTTTTGTCTTCCTTGCTTCCTGTCCTTCCCTCCCTCTTTACTCTTTCTTTTGTCTTCCCTCCTTCCTGTCCTTCCCTCCTCCTCTTCCTTTTTCTCCTTCCTCCTCTTTCCCCTCCCTCTTTCTTCCTCTCCTCTCTCTTCATTTATTAATTCCTGCCTTCATTACAATCCTTTCTTTCACTCTTTTTTGGAATTTTTTTCTAAAGAGGGCTGTCCTGTTCCTCCCCTGGTTCATGTAAAAATCATTAGCTTGGATCAGAAATG
>NW_012106575.1:87110-102618 GCF_000951045.1 Mandrillus leucophaeus
CACAATCTGGCAGAGCAGCTGGCTGCCTGTGTGAGGAAACACGGTAATTATGCTGACCCATTCATTATCACTGGCTATGGAGCCGAATGAGCCAGACAAGCTCCCTCTCAGCCACAAGCAGGTTTTACAATAATTCTTGGAAGATTTAGATGTTGAGATATAACATGAAACAGAAGCTTGGCAAGCGAGACAGGGGGAGCACGTGCTGTTAAGAGCATGGAGCCAGGATTCCATTTTGTACCCTCTTTGTTACAGGGAGAAAATGGATTTCCTGATGCAGGATATTTACAAGTCTTCCTAGGAGGTTCTTTGGGTTCCCCCAAGCAGGGCACATTAGGGGACTTCTTACTTTGTGAAAGGAACACAGGAAGGGACTGCAAAGCACTTCCTCGCTTAAATAGTGCCTTCCTGAAAGGCCAAGTACCCTTGGTAAAACAAAAGGGTTCCACAGGTCATGCTTTGGGCCAGACGCTTCACGGAGAAAGGGCTGGAGAATTCAAGTGTACTGGGTGGATGGTATTTTCAGTCGTCTCTTTCTTGGTAATCTAGGGCTGGCCAAGGGGCCTTTTGGTGAAATCTCTAGTTAGAAAAACGCTCATCGATCACATTGCCTTTCTTTAAGTTCCTTCCTTCCTTCCTTATACTTGATCCTTTCTTTTTTATTCCTTCCTTTATCCTCCCCTCCCTCTTTTCTTCCTTCCTTTTGTCTTCCTTGCTTCCTGTCCTTCCCTCCCTCTTTACTCTTTCTTTTGTCTTCCCTCCTTCCTGTCCTTCCCTCCTCCTCTTCCTTTTTCTCCTTCCTCCTCTTTCCCCTCCCTCTTTCTTCCTCTCCTCTCTCTTCATTTATTAATTCCTGCCTTCATTACAATCCTTTCTTTCACTCTTTTTTGGAATTTTTTTCTAAAGAGGGCTGTCCTGTTCCTCCCCTGGTTCATGTAAAAATCATTAGCTTGGATCAGAAATGAAGAAGGACTCTCACTGGTGCGTGCATGCAAGCTGCATAAGGGTGGTGATCTCCATTTGTTCTGCTCATTGATTAGGATGAGTAACTGGCACCAAGCAGGTATCAGATACCTAATACTGTTGTCTGGACACCCTGTCGGTGGCTAACCAATGTTTGTCTTCCTTCTGGGAGAGTACAGCCACCACCTCTTCACTGTCTGCCTTCCATAACACTCCTGTGTACAAAGTGACCTGCCCAGAATTTGCAGATAAACACCATGTAAGCAACACAACTGTCAGGCGTTCGAACCAGAACGACCCCATCTTAAGTGGGGGCTAGGAAAAAGGCCAGGACCTGCTGGACTGCATTCCCAGAAAGTTAGGTATTCCTGGCCTCTAGAAGTTTAGGGGTAAGGAAACAGATTGATAATGTTGACTAAACAGACCCAGACTTGGGAGTGTCCTGATATCTTGAGAACAGAAAAGCATTCCTAATTTTGCTTTAAAGATAATACCGATTCTTGCAAAATATAGTAATTAAGAAAATTAATCCTTCATCACAAACCCTTGTAGCAGAGCACATTTACCCATGATCTTATTTCCTTGTCCTATATAAACAAGTATCATACCTAGGGGTGGAAGGTGCTCCTCTTCTTACTTTTGGGAACACCCTACTGTCTATGGAGTAGCTGTACTTTCCCCATTTTACTTTCTTTATAAACTTGCTTTTCCTTTGCACTGTGAACTCGCCCTGAATTCCTTTTTGCACGAGATCCATGAACTCTCTCTCTGGGTCTGGATAGGAACCCCTTTCCTGTAATACAACTGAAATTTAGTCGCAATTCCTAGAAAGATAATTTCCATTTCTACCCTTGTATGTGTTTCACTGCCTCTGAAAAAGTAACCAGATTTTGAATGAGTATGGTTTCAATCAAGCAAGGGGAGGCTGCTTGGACCAAGTCTGTTGCACTTGGAATTATCAGAGCCTTCAATTCATTTAATTTCTCCTCGATGGCAGCACACTATCGGGATTTGAAATTGTTTCTTGTTTCGGGGGGAAAGCAGGACTCCAGTTTTGGCCCCAGACAGGTAACACCTATTAAAAGGTCTTCATCATGTCTCTCCTTCCATATAGCCCCAGACAATGCTGTCTGACAACCCAGCCACAACAGTCCCTGAATCAAATAATTGTGTGCAACCAGGAACCACAGAAAATAACAATCTTGATAATGCCAAACTCGTCTGACTTGTAGCTGTGCCTTCTGTGTTTCTCCCATCTTTATTAGAAGATTTTTTCCTGGCCAGGCGCAGTGGCTTACACCTGTAATCCCAACATTTTGGGAGGCCGAGGTGGGCAGATCAAGAGTTCAAGAGATCGAGACCATCCTGGCCAACATGATGAAACCCTGTCTCTACTAAAAATACAAAAATTAGCTGGGTGTGGCGATGTGCACCTGCAGTCCCAGTTACTTGGGAGGCTGAGGCAGAAGAATCACTTGAACCCAGGAGGTGGAGGTTGCAGTGAGCAGAGATCGCACCACTGAACTCCAGCCTGAGTATAGAACAAGACTCAGTCTCAAAAAAAAAAAAAAAATTTCTTTCCCTTGATGGTTGGTTTAGGGACAGCATGGCTTACTTTGCATGCCACTAACACAAATAATCCCTTTCGAGGGCAAAATACGCACATGCACACACACAACTATTTGTCACACTTCCTTTACAAAACCCAGCACAGCATGGAAGAATGGATGCTTTTCTAACTTGCCTACCGGTGTGGGGGTCTGCAGGATTCTGGAACATGGTGAAATGTATATTTGAGATAATTACCTGGACATATGATTCAGATACAAATTAAACAAGACTAAAACTTTTTTGACCACATAGAGAACCTCTTACATGCTTACTTTTGAGGTATGGCACTTAGATTTTGAGTGAGAGTTATGTCATCTATCGCAGTTTAGATGTCTGGATCCAGACACGCCAAATACCATAGTTTAGAGATCTAGATCCAGTAAATGGGCAATGAATGAATATTTAATAAAGCCAATGCAAAATGCCCAGTGGAAATTCACAATGTTCTCTCCATTTCTAGAACATGAAATAAAATGTTTAAATCAATGTTAAAAGTCAAACATTGCCCTATCCAATGTTCGTAAATGCCTCTTTGTTAATTTAAAAAAACAAAGTTATGGAGAAAAGACAGCCAACTATGGTCATTTCTAAACCCCAACACTGGAAGTTTGATTTTTTTTTTTTTTTCCTCGTTCAACTTGAAGTTAACTCACATGTAAGAAGACCATCAATAAGGAACAGTAAGGAACAATAAGGATGCCGGTTGATGTGTGGATATAGTATAAATCCTTAGTTTTTGGCATGAGGGAGACAAGAAAACCCATAGGTTCATTGTAATGAAGAGATTCCTTCTGAAGCCTTATCCAACATGAATCAAAGAGAAAAATCTGGTATCACTGCAACACAAATTGGATGCAGCTCATAAGCTAAAAATGAATTTCTCTCAAAACAGGGCAAGAGCTTTCGAAGAAAATACCAATTGAGCATCTTGTTGACACATCAGCATTTCCAGCTCACCCACTCTCACCCTTCAGCTAGATTTATATACAGAGCGTATTTTGAAGGAGGTTAGTGGAGTAACCATCTCATTTCTTGGGAATAAGTAGTTCTGTCCCATGGAACTCAGTGAAATGGAAGCTTTAGGGATGCAACAAGAGGCACGCTGTGGTGGTGCTCAAGTATCACGGCAAATCAACATTTTAAAACGGAAGATGTGTGGGTGTCTCCACCAGCCAAATGGGCCATTTACTAAAGTGTCAACTGCTAACTGCCGGCTCCCCCTCAAAAACAAAGCCCCCACCTCCCACCTCCCACCTCCAATGAGCCCTGAACTCGATGTATTTACAGTGGTGAGTGTGTCTTCTCTTCGTCTCTTTTACGAACATGGTGCTTACCTTCGAAAATAAACACAAATGAGATCATCTCACCAGCCAGGAAATCCCGAGAGAAGAAACACAAAACCAGTGGAAAATACTTGAGGGTTATAAACTGCATATTAAAGTTTTAGAGCGCTGGGAGAGATGGAAGAGTAGCAGATGCAAAACCCGACAGGGGGGCGGATTCTGCATCAAAGCCATAAAAATATACAACCGCTTTAATGGGCAATTATTCTTTGCATTTGTGCGCTGGTTTGAATTTGCATGAGATTGCCAGATGCCCTGGAAAAGGTGGGCATTCGAATGGATGAGGGGGGCTCTCTTTGTCCTGCTCCTCCTCTCCCTTTCTCCATAATGACACATTTCCCCACCCTTGGAAGGTTTTAAGACGGAGAGAAATTCATGGAAATTTGGGGTGAAATTGTTCTGTGGGTAATTTATGGTAGGAAATACTCACACAATTCTGGGGGTACAGATGCGCATTCAACAGCAGGTTGATGGTTCTGCAGGATTCCCCTTGGGGGAACTCCCATTCCATGTGCTGGACCATAAATCAAGAAGGGGCGTAATAGGTAACATACTGAGGCGAAATAAACCACCAGCCATAGCTCATAGAGCAGCAATTTCAGAGGCAGGGCATCGTGCAATGAACATCACAATGAAGAGTCAAAAAACCTGATTTTTTTCCACATGGCAAAATATGTTTCCTCCTTTTTCAGAACGAATCTCAAGGTACATCAAATTGGTTTATAACACAGGATTTACACGCAACTAGGTCACGCTCTTTAAATGGCCTTAAATGAAAATTTTAACATGATGGAGCCTGTTAAGTTCTGGCTCCAAACAAAAATGGAAAGGGTTTTCATTTTTTTAAAAAAATCCAGTAATTTCAGAGTTTGGCAAAAAAAAAAAATAAAAAAAATAAAGGGTGGGGGAGAAAGGTTCTATCCTTTCAGTCACTAATAAAAAGACCAAAATGGCCACTTAATTTGTCAAATCTCCAGTTCTCATATCCACATACATTTATCCCTGAAACGCACATTTAGGATCGACCCTTGTTTCAGTATGAAATGCATGTTGATATTAAATACTGCTGTTTAGAAGTGAATAAATCTACATTTTGGACAAACAGTTTCTTCTAGGACATCCTCATTTGAAATGCATTGAATAGGAAAACAAAAATTTCTAATTAATGTACAAGTCTAATCACCATTCTCCACATGGAAGAGTAATTTTTCACTGTTCATTTGCTTGGTTTAATCTCAACACTGACATTACAGAAACGCAATGTCCTATAAATCTCCGCTCATTTGTTTCTTTAATATTCATATTCCATTGAACTGCAGCTGCTTGTTGCTGCAGTCTATTACAACATGCAAAAGTGTCGATAAAAATATTATGAAAGGCAAGATGTGTTTCTTCCTGGCTGCGCGTGCCATTTATTTGGGGAAAGACAATAAATGACTCGTGGATTGTCCCTCGGCCTGCTGCTTGGTGGGTGATTAGTGATTAATTACCTTGCAGCAAATTGACATGGCACGAGGAAATTGACACAGCCCTGATTAATTAACTTTTTATGGGCGGTAGTTACTCACAAAACACTGCGCACCATAATTGAATCTCTTTACATAACGTCATGGTACAAAAGTTTTAGTCAAATCCAAATTAGCCAGAAGTTTCTAGGCTGTTATAGGTCTGACTGGGATGCGTCGAAGGAATTGGCAAGAATGTGAACTTGGAGAGAGATGCGCATTTTTGAACGTGGGTAAGAAAAGATGGTGACAATGTACTGGCCTGTTTGTCCAAGCTGAATATATTGATCTAAATCTCGATTTCAGCTAGACTTTGGGAATAAGACTGTAAGAGGCTAAAATGTCTCTTTTTCCTCCAGCCTCACTTGGCTGCATTTCAGTGACTTTTTGCAGATTCTCTTTTGTCCAGTCTCTAACAGTGAACTTGACTCCCAAATTTAGTTCTCAGTTCCAACATCGCTCCCTCCAAAGGCTTTACCTCTTCGTCTAATCTCACATCTCCTGACCCCTACAACTGTTACCACTTACCATCATATTACACTGTTGTTGTTTTTTTCCTTCTCGTTAGTTTATCACCTGACTTGATTTCAACTTCCTTACATCTCTCTCTAGGGATGTCCTGAGGACTCTATGTTGGTACCTACTGTGTCTCCAATACCTAGAAGATGACTGAGTACAAGGTGATCATTGATATGTGTATTGACTACAATGTATAATGACCTCAGAATGCCATAGTCCTTCAGCTACGAAAGAAAATGGGTGGCAATCCTCAAACGCGTGAGAGTTGCTAAGGAGCTGCCTGTGAGGGATACATATTCCCAGAGAAACTCCGGGTTGGTGATGGAGTTAGTGATAAGGGATCCTGGACCGCCCTTGTCTAAAAACCCAGGCGGTGATAACCAGAGTAATTCAACCAATGGTGTGATTGCAGTTGGCAAAATTCCAACCTCTGAGCCTCCATTATCAGGTGGAGAAAAATTCAATTGCATGATGATAACAGCTAGGATTTACTAGCACTTGCTAATTGCCAGACCTGGAGATTAACCCAGTAATGTCTCACAAAACCATATGAACCATGATTGTTGCTATCTTCACTTTGCTGGGGGTGGAGATGGAGGTATAGAGCAGCTCAGATACTCACCCAGGGATTTTGAACCAAGGCAGCCTGACACCACAGAGCCTATGATCTTATCCATTATGCAACATAAGGGCAACCCCAGTCAGGCTCCGGGAAAAGCTTTCTACTTTTACTCTCTCTCTCTGCTTCTTAGAGCCTCTCAGTTTGGATTCCCTCCTATTGCCTGTACAAGCTGCTACATTGTCTCTCTATATCCATAGCACGTCTGAGACAGAGCCAGCCCCCATTCATCATGGACTGGGTTAATTTGCAGGGGAATCTGTTGACAGTCTCCCAGAGATCTCAATATGCTTCTTGTTGGGGGATGGGGGAGACATTGGAGGGTCTGTGTTTGTGTACCTGCCATTTCTTCTGTTAGATACTTATGTTCTGAGATTTCGAGATACCTGGAAAGGCATTGTTCCTTTTCTGCTAATTGGATGCCGGTCATAGGGATCACCACTGATTTATGTTCCTGATAAGAGTTCAAAGGCAAGCTGTTTCCCTTTGCCACTAGGGTTTACCTCCACATCTTGATGTGGGGGGCAGGTGGTGTCCAACCCAAAAATACTGGGAATGCAGATTCTGTAGACATAGCAGGTTTGCACTAGTACAGTGTGAGTAAAGTCGCAGTTGAACACAAACCTGATTACTGTCACAATAACTAGCTCCTTATGACTAAATGCAACTCGAAATTTTTAATTTGGAAGATTGCAATGAGAAACTCATTTCAAAGCCTTGGAAGATCTGCATGAGAAACCTTCATAACATTTTGGGCTATTGCACGGTTTTCTACATATAATTACTTTTTTAATATGTTATCAAATATCACCTTACAACTTGGGTTTGAAAATAAGTCTCCTTTTTGTGAAAATAAAAAAAAAAAGTCACCTAGGAAAATAACATTACACGCAATGAGCACACCAGGATTTAACTGTGAGCAATGAGTCTGGTGTTCCTAAAGGAGAAAAGTTCTCTAACTGAACAAATTTAAAAAGCAACAGCAAAAGACACTTACACCATTCACGCACATGAATATTCTTTGATCATGTAAGGTCTTTGTGTCTCTGAGCGAAGGCAGTAGACTTGGTGGTAACTAACTGCCATGCTGTTCCTGCTTATCTCCCAAAGTTAGTGGTTGTATCTTTCCTCACGGGTTAAAATGGCTGGATTAATCCAACATACAAGTAGCAAATGTCAAGGCTGCTAAATGTGTGGTGATACGCTTTTACTGTGCAGAAGAGGTATTTGTGATTTGCCCACTCACAGGTATTGACAATCTCCCCCTGGGGCAGGATTTTTGTAACATTTCATTTGGCAAAACGAGAATGAGTCTCAATCTTGGAGTGTTTGACTTGGCAGAACTGCAAAAGGCATTTGCGAAGGTGCTTTCTGTCCTTTGAAGGAGAAGACAAAGCTCTGAAGAGCTGAGGTTTATTTTAATGTGGATGAAGCAATTTGTCATCATGTATTAGTTTAACAAAATTTGTACTGATAACCATGTTGTCGTTTCCCAGGAAACCACAGGAAAAAAACCCAAAAAAACCCCCACAAATAACTTATATAATTACTTTATCCAGTGCATATACATACTAAAGGTTCAATTGTTAAATCATTCATGTTCTATCTAACAGCTGGCTGAAACAGCAAGCTCGGTGAATTGCCTCTCCAGGTAGGAAACAGGGCAAGTGAAATAAATTAGCTTCCTTATGCTGGGCTGGATTTCCCATGGTTCTCTTGGGCTGACGCAGCTCCTATACATGAAGCCTTCAGAGGCGGCTGATGGTGGCTCACAGGGATGGGTACACGACTCACATGTGTTGTTCATTTCACTCCCAGCCATTGCTGTGGGGATAGCTGATCTGTCTGTCAGTGCTGAGGCCATCTGCTTTTGAGCATCAGTTTTCAGACTTTAAAAAAAAAGTCCTGATCCTTGGATCAATGCCCAAAGCCAACCTGCAGGACAGGTACTGTCTGAGCCTAGGGATCATCTGCCTGATATGTGAGCCAGAGCCTCCAAAACACCTACACAGAACAGACTGAGGAAGATACCATCCAGGAATGGTCCACCAATCCAGTCACTGGACTAATGTAAACCATCCAAACCAGCTTCTTTGTGGAACTTTATTTTCTTGAGACAGGGTCTCACTCTGTTGCCCAGGCTAGAGTGCAGTGGTGTGGTTATGGCTCACTGCAATCTCAGATTCTTGGGCTCAAGTCATCCTCCCACCTCAGCCCCTCCAGTAGCTAGGAGTATAAAAGTATACCATCACATCTGGTTTGGCGGACTTGAAAAAAATCCTGGAGAAGGTGGCTTCTGAGCCAGAAAAAGAAAGAGGAGCATTTCAGGAGCCGTAACGCCTCAAGCAGCCTTGAGGGACTCTGCACAGCAATCTCATTTAGTGCTCATAGGTAGGTAGTCATGGCTATTTGCATGGCAAGGAAACTTGGCCAAGGTCACAGCACTAGTCTCCCATGACAGTTTACTCCCAGACTTTCCTGCATCCAGCTCTCTTGACTAAATCACGCTGTAGCACAAGAAAAATGTTGTAAAACCACTAGTGGGAATTAGGACTTGCCAGAAAAAAAGGAAAACAGTCTTTTGGAAATGTTTGAGATTCCTGCAGCAAATACTAAGGGTAGGGATAATATATACCCATAGATAGTTGTGACTTTGCTGTTTGCTTTCGTATGAAAACCAATTAGGCATCAAGAGCCTATATTGCATGCAAACAAAACTCAAGGAGATAAATCTAAA
The DNA here is from genome assembly GCF_000951045.1 of Mandrillus leucophaeus. NCBI lineage: Eukaryota > Metazoa > Chordata > Mammalia > Primates > Cercopithecidae > Mandrillus > Mandrillus leucophaeus. Next base: position 96,408 of record NW_012106575.1, read on the forward strand.
ACACGTGGTATGGTGTTTGGTTCTGAAACTGCATTTTCTTAACAATGCTCCCAAGTTCTCCAGTAGGGATAAATAGCTTTTGGTACACAGTTCTTTTATATAAAAACATGATTTAAGAAAATGGTGTTAGAAGCATGTGCTTACATTACTGGGTTTATATGAACTACACCAGGCTCTCTTTCCCTCCGATGAGAGGCAACCTGAGCTGCTCATGGTCTTTGCGCTGAGTAGAAGATTTATTTTGGAAGAGAAATAAGGCAAGGGAAAAAGCAGCCACCTCAATGGTTGCACACATTTCTATCCAAGAAGGCTGGTATTTGATGAAAGAATGATTGCTCCAGCTCTTGAATTATATGAGTGCCCTTGGATTCAGCCTCTCCCTTCCTAAGCTGTTCATTCCCAGCTCTGTAGACCCAGAGAGGGCTTGATTCAACGTACAAAGCTAGGACCCTTGGGAATGTGCACCTGCTCCATTGCATCAGCGTGTCCTCCTTTACATTCCAAGAACCAAGCAAGATCTTGCCATTGGCCCCTACAACTTACCTGCTCAGAGCTCTGAATGTAAAATGAATCCCTTTCTTTTTTTCTTTTTAATTTTAAATCCACATTAGTTTGGGGAAGCAAATAAAGGGCAGATAAGTGCTTAAAAAATAGTCTCAAAATAAGCCTCTCAAACTATCGGAGGATTTCTCTTGCCTCTGATGAGGCTGGATGAGGGTGAGTTTTGTCAAGGAGTTAAATGCAGGAGCTGCACCAGCCAGTTGATCCTCTTAAGAAAATGTGAGCATTAAAAAACACTTCTTGTCAATGCTATCACAGGACTTGGGTTTCCAGGGAATTCCCCCAGAACAATTGCCTCGCTGCCTTTCCGAAACATCTCATCTCGGCCTTGTTCTCTGGCTGTGTATGCACTGGAATCCCAGGGCAACATAGTTTATTGTTTTAATATCTGTCTGACACAAAGCAAACACATCCTCCAGTGACTCCTTATCTGTCATATGTATTTCTGTGAAAGAAATATCAAGACAAATAAGATGTTTGGGGGCACACCACGGGATGGTAGTTTTTGCAATTGGCGGCCTTTTGCAGAAGCAAGACACCCATCTGAAAAAGATGAAAGCCGCCATTCTGCATTGAGATTAATAACTAAAGCAACGACAGGGAGCTGCATAGCAGCTGCCTGAAACGTGGCTGCCTCTTTGCAGAACTTTCCCTTTACACAACTGGGGGGTGAGACATTCAACTGGTGGCTTTAATTTTTTCTTAGAAATGGTTAAAAACGACAAACATCAAAGTGGGTTATGATTATTACTCAGCCAAAGAAACAACACACGGATGATGAAAGTTGGGGGGCGGCGGGGGGGCGGGTAGTGGTTGCAGGGATTAAAAATACAAACGAACCTATTCTGAGGACTGTGATCCAGGTGGAATAACTACGTTAAGATCATAGCTGGTAAAAGCCTCTTAGAAATGATCTGTTAATCAAATGTGCTGGGTCACGGGAAAAGCTGAGCAGATGGAGAAAAAGCAGAGATGGTGCTTCAGTGACGGAGAAAGAATGATTTCTGGAGTTTACCATTGGTGGGTGGGTGGTAGCTGGATAATTCTGCAATGATTTGTTCATCAAATAGATGTGTGCTATGAGTGAAGTGGCAGGGAGAGCATGGCACCTAGTAGGTGTCTCAAAACACCTCAATCCATGGGTTTGGTGAAGCAAATAGGATCTCAGTAGCAAAGGGCATCTGTCTACAGTGTTGAATAATGGTGAAAATGAGGACATTTAATTCACCTACTGAGAGGCACCCCAATGGCGGTGCTAACAGTGGTTGTCTCCTGTTGGGTGTTACCTCCCACATATCCCTAGGAGCATTGTGTTTGAAATTCTGAAACCTCAACATTATATATATTTTTCTATTATGTGTCCCTGGCAAGAATATAGGTATAATAGAAGCCAACTTGAGACCATATTCATAGCATATTTTCAGGAAGTAGAATTGTACCTGGCATATGGAAAAAAATTCAATAAAGATTGGCTAAATGAAGTAACGTCTTTCAACCCCCTCCCCAATCAAAGGATTAAAAACTAGAAGGAATTATCTGAGAAAATGATGACGAGGACACAGGCAGGCTGCCACCATAATGCTGAACCACAGCAAAAGGGAAGCAGTGTCTGATTCCCTGATCGGAAGGGTCCAGCCCAGAGGATCTTTTATAGCCAGCATTGTTGAAAGTGTGGGGATGGAAATGGAAACAGGTCAGACAGAAGATTCTGGGTAAGACAGTGGAGTCTTCACATTTTGCCCAAGGAAACTGGGGCAGATCTTAGACTGCCTCTGAAACCAGATTTGTTCATTGTGCAAGCACAACTAACAACCAATTCCTTGTATCTTGATTAAATATAATTCAAGATCATTTTGTATCATTTAAATCAAGATCAACTAGTATCTTGATCTTAATAGGTACCAAGAGAAAGGGTACCTATTTTTTATGTACTACTTTACATCATTTAAAATGTGATAAAATGGGCCAGGCAGGGTGGCTCAAACCTGTAATCCCAGCACTTTGGGAGGCCGAAATGGGCGGATCACCTGAGGTCAGGAGTTTAAGACTAGCCTGGCTAATATGGTGAAACCCTGTCTCTACTAAAAATACAAAAAAAAAAAAAAAAAAAAAAAAAAAAAAAAAACCAAAAAAAAAACCAGGCGTGGTGGCACACACCTGCAGTTCTAGCTACTGAGGAGGCTGAGTCAGGAGAATTGCTTGAACCCGGGAGGTGGAGGTTGCAGTGAGCAGAGATCACACCATAGCACTCCAGCCCGGGCATCATACTGAGACTCTGTCTCAAAAAAAAAGAAAAGAAAAAAATGTGATAAAATGCTACAAAGTGCAAAAGGTACACGAGAGTGCACACTTAAAAGAATTTTCCTTCTTATTTCCACCCCCAAGCAGCCAGCTACCATGTTCTGCCCTTTCAAGTGAGAATGAGGGCCTGACAAAGAGGTTGAGCCTGAGGGCCATAGTTTACCAATCTGGCCTACAGACTGTTCTTGTAAATAAAGTTTTATTGGAACACAGCCACACGTTTTCATTCATGCTTCAACCTTAGAAGTCCATGGCTATACGTATAGTAGTCTATGGCTACTTTCAAGCTACAACAAGAGTTGAGTCTCTGCAACAGAGGCCAGATGGCCTGTAAAGCTGAAAATATTAATACTATCCAGTCTTTTAAATAATTTTGCTAAGCCCTAGTCAGACATATCAAAGAGGGAAAAGCTGCCTCTTCAAACTCGATGGGATGGGGAGGAGATAGCACAACCTTGGCCCAAGCAGAGATGCTGGACAGCTGCTGAGAAGTTCTGCATGACCACTCCCTGCTCAGCCATTTCTTGGAGTCCATCCTGTTTCCAGCCTCTGACGGAAAGTTCAGAGAGTAGTGAAGAGAGGGAGGCTTGGGATTTAAACAGGCTTGGTTCAAAGCTGATCTAGGTGGGTGATCTTGGACAAGCTTCTTAAGGCCCCCAAGCCTAAATTTCCTCCTGAGAAAAGGTAGCATAATTAATCATACTGTCCTATAGTTTCTTCTTAAGTAAGAAAGCTAATGAGAAGGGCTTAGCAGAATGCCTGACATATAGTGAGTTCCCAATAACCATTAGTTATGATTATGGATACCATGATTTCAGGGCTGGAACAAAGTTAACAGGCGTTCACTGAAGTTGTAGAACTTAAGTGGGGGGTAGAAGGGAGGAAACACCAAAAAACTCTGTAATGAAGATAAATCATGTTTTAATGCAATCTTTTAACACCCGAATTATTCTTTAAATCCACGATGAACAGACTATCAAAATTTAAAGACAGTGCTGGACTAAACCAGATGGGATTTTTAAGGCTCCAAAAGGAAAAATTAATAAAACTTACTCTGTCTTGGTATTCTGTTAATCATGGATCTTTTTCTATTACTTTAGATTTTTAAAAATACTGCATTAAAATGCTATTAGGAGTCTGGGTACCCCTTTACTCTTTGAAGTGAGCACCTCACTTGCTTATGCTAGTCCCAGAGCTAGTTATTTTTAAGCGCCCCTCCATAAAATACTAGAAAAATATCTAGGAGGAAAGGGAGAAACTGTCAGTTACTGGCAAGTGAGGGAAAAAGAAGACACAGTTCTTTACACCAATGTTTCAGTAACACAATGACCTGTATGTGTACTTTCTATTAACTGAGTCCAGCCCACTGACATTGTATTGTGCAGAAGAAAGAGGAAGCCATAAATTAACTTAGGTCCTTACTTTAATTACAGAAACCCATGGAAGTTCTATCAATTATCCAAAAGAAAAATAGTGCAGGCCTGATTTATGTATGTTGCTGCCACTTAAATCATTGTTTTATGAATTCCACACAATTACTTCCATAAAATCTGCAATCAATATATCAATTAAAACTATGCCCCTACCACTTGCCCTTGAGTTTCACAGAAGTGAATAAATGAGGAATTGATTTTGCCTTTTGATAACATTCAGGTTCCCGAGCATTTGCCCATGATATCTTTTTTTGAGGAGGGAGGGGTATCAAGGTGAAAATTTCAGGGGAAATGATCATTAATCTTTCGTTAACTTTAGGATTTGTCCTGACGTGGATCTAATGTTCAACTCTGGCTTTCATGGAACTGTGGAAAACACACTCACTGACATAGATAAGCAATATGGAACCATAAGGAAATATCTTCTGGAAAACACTTTTCTAGCCCTTAACAAATAAAACTGACATCTCTGTATCAAGGGGCTTGCTATGGACTGAATTATGTCCTCTCCACCCTAATTCATATGTGGAAGCCGTAACCCCCCAATGTGATGGTATTTGCATATGGGGCCTTTTGAGAGGTAATTAGGTTCAGATGAGGTCCTGAGGGGGTGGGGCCTTCATAAGATTCGTGCCCTTATATGAAGAAACACCAGAGAGTGCTCTATTCCACCCCCTACCACCGTCTCTCTCTCTCTCTCTGTCTTGTTAAAACATGGGAGAAGGTGGCCATCTGTAAGCCAAGAAGAAAGCCCTCCATAGAACCCAACCTTGTTGGCACCCTGATTTTGGACTTCCAGCCTCCAGAACTTTGAGAAAATGAGTGTCTGTTGCTGAAGCCTCCCAGGCTATGGTATTTTGTTACAGCAGCCCAGTCTCACTAATATGGTGCAAAACGAAACTTACTCTTGACAGGGATTTTGTAATCCAAAGTGATGTCTAAAAATGATTAGAAAAGACAGATACATTTGCCTATGTAATTAAAAGTGGATGGTGGAATGTGGGCAACATCAATGGTCAAAATAGGAAATACATTTGTAACATCTAAGCTATTTATAGGTTATCCTCCTAATGAACAAGTGTCACTGTGAACTGACAATAAAACGAGAAAAAACTCAAACGGGAAGATGTATACTAGAAATTCAAAAAACGTAAAGCCTAAATGAAAAATGTGAAAGATGATGATCATTAATAGGAAAAAGGCAGATACAAACTAGAACAAATTGAGATGTTATTTTTCACTATGCAATTTGCAAAATAGAGCAAAACATGGCAGTACTGGCAAGAATGCTGGAAGGGGAACCAACAGTTCCATGTGTGGGAATGTTAAATGTAGAAATGGATGTGTAGTGGTAGGTAAGGATATTTGCAAAAATTTGTACCATTGCCTTGTGGAGGGAATATGAAAAAACGTAGCTTGGGCTGGGCTCGGTGGCGCTCACCTGCAATCCCAGCACGTTGGGAGGCCAAGGCTGGCGGATCACAAGGCGAGGAGATTGAGACCATCCTAGCTAACACAGTGAAACCCCTTCTCTACTAAAAATACAAATAAATTAGCCAGGCATGGCGGCGGGCGCCTGTAGTCCTAGCTGCTCCGGAGGCTGAGACAGGAGAATGGCACGAACACAGGAGGTAGAGTTTGCAGTGAGCCGACATCACTCCACTGCACTCCAGCCTGGGCGACAGAGCGAGACTCCGTCTCGAAAAAAAATAAAAATAAAAACCAAAAAGTAGCTTGAATGAGTATGGATAGAGAATGGTTGAATTGGCTGTCAACCATTTATGCCATTAAATAGTATGAAAATATCTAAAAGGCTTAAAGGGAGATGGTCACAATGTATTAAGTGAAACTAAATATGATATATGGAATACCCAAGTAACATCTGTGTATACTCTCCTCTGTAAAGTCAAACTAGT
>NW_012106575.1:108113-114351 GCF_000951045.1 Mandrillus leucophaeus
ACAAGAGTTGAGTCTCTGCAACAGAGGCCAGATGGCCTGTAAAGCTGAAAATATTAATACTATCCAGTCTTTTAAATAATTTTGCTAAGCCCTAGTCAGACATATCAAAGAGGGAAAAGCTGCCTCTTCAAACTCGATGGGATGGGGAGGAGATAGCACAACCTTGGCCCAAGCAGAGATGCTGGACAGCTGCTGAGAAGTTCTGCATGACCACTCCCTGCTCAGCCATTTCTTGGAGTCCATCCTGTTTACAGCCTCTGACGGAAAGTTCAGAGAGTAGTGAAGAGAGGGAGGCTTGGGATTTAAACAGGCTTGGTTCAAAGCTGATCTAGCTGGGTGACCTTGGACAAGCTTCTTAAGGCCCCCAAGCCTAAATTTCCTCCTGAGAAAAGGTAGCATAATTAATCATACTGTCCTATAGTTTCTTCTTAAGTAAGAAAGCTAATGAGAAGGGCTTAGCAGAATGCCTGACATATAGTGAGTTCCCAATAACCATTAGTTATGATTATGGATACCATGATTTCAGGGCTGGAACAAAGTTAACAGGCGTTCACTGAAGTTGTAGAACTTAAGTGGGGGGTAGAAGGGAGGAAACACCAAAAAACTCTGTAATGAAGATAAATCATGTTTTAATGCAATCTTTTAACACCCGAATTATTCTTTAAATCCACGATGAACAGACTATCAAAATTTAAAGACAGTGCTGGACTAAACCAGATGGGATTTTTAAGGCTCCAAAAGGAAAAATTAATAAAACTTACTCTGTCTTGGTATTCTGTTAATCATGGATCTTTTTCTATTACTTTAGATTTTTTAAAATACTGCATTAAAATGCTATTTATCAAGAGTCTGGGTACCCCTTTACTCTCTGAAGTGAGCACCTCACTAGTTTATGCTAGTCCCAGAGCTAGTTATTTTTAAGCACCCCTCCATAAAATACTAGAAAAATATCTAGGAGGAAAGGGAGAAACTGTCAGTTACTGGCAAGTGAGGGAAAAAGAAGACACAGTTCTTTACACCAATGTTTCAGTAACACAATGACCTGTATGTGTACTTTCTATTAACTGAGTCCAGCCCACTGACATTGTATTGTGCAGAAGAAAGAGGAAGCCATAAATTAACTTAGGTCCTTACTTTAATTACAGAAACCCATGGAAGTTCTATCAATTATCCAAAAGAAAAATAGTGCAGGCCTGATTTATGTATGTTGCTGCCACTTAAATCATTGTTTTATGAATTCCACACAATTACTTCCATAAAATCTGCAATCAATATATCAATTAAAACTATGCCCCTACCACTTGCCCTTGAGTTTCACAGAAGTGAATAAATGAGGAATTGATTTTGCCTTTTGATAACATTCAGGTTCCCGAGCATTTGCCCATGATATCTTTTTTTGAGGAGGGAGGGGTATCAAGGTGAAAATTTCAGGGGAAATGATCATTAATCTTTCGTTAACTTTAGGATTTGTCCTGACGTGGATCTAATGTTCAACTCTGGCTTTCCTGGAACTGTGGAAAACACACTCACTGACATAGATAAGCAATATGGAACCATAAAGAAATATCTTCTGGAAAACACTTTTCTAGCCCTTAACAAATAAAACTGACATCTCTGTATCAAGGGGCTTGCTGTGGACTGAATTATGTCCTCTCCACCCTAATTCATATGTGGAAGCCGTAACCCCCCAATGTGATGGTATTTGCATATGGGGCCTTTTGAGAGGTAATTAGGTTCAGATGAGGTCCTGAGGGGGTGGGGCCTTCATAAGATTCGTGCCCTTATATGAAGAAACACCAGAGAGTGCTCTATTCCACCCTCTACCACCGTCTCTCTCTCTCTCTGTCTTGTTAAAACATGGGAGAAGGTGGCCATCTGTAAGCCAAGAAGAAAGCCCTCCATAGAACCCAACCTTGCTGGCACCCTGATCTTGGACTTCCAGCCTCCAGAACGTTGAGAAAATGAATGTTGCTGAAGCCTCCCAGGCTATGATACTTCGTTAAAGCAGCCCAATCTCACTAATATGGTGCAAAACGAAACTTACTCTTGACAGGGATTTTGTAATCCAAAGTGATGTCTAAAAATGATTAGAAAAGACAGATACATTTGCCTATAATTAAAAGTGTATGGTGGAATGTGAGCAACATCAATGGTCAAAATAGGAAATACATTTGTAACATCTACGCTATTTATAGGTTATCCTCCTAATGAACAAGTGTCACTGTGAACTGACAATAAAACAAAAAACTCAAATGGGAAGATGTATACTGGAAATTCAAAAAACGTAAAGTCTAAATGAAAAATATGAAAGATGATCATTAATAGGAGAAAGGCAGATACAAACTAGAACAAATTGAGATGTTATTTTTCACTATGCTATTTGCAAAATAGAGCAAAACATGGCAGTGCTGGCAAGAATGCTGGAAGGGAACCAACAGTTCCATGTTTGGGAATGTTAAATGTAGAAATGGATGTGTAGTGGTAGGTAAGGGTATTTGCAAAAATTTGTACCATTACCTTGTGGAGGGAATATGAAAAAACGTAGCTTGGGCTGGGCTCGGTGGCTCACACCTGCAATCCCAGCACTTTGGGAGGCCAAGGCTGGCGGATCACAAGGCGAGGAGATTGAGACCATCCTAGCTAACACACTGAAACCCCTTCTCTACTAAAAATACAAATAAATTAGCCAGGCATGGCGGCGAGCGCCTGTAGTCCCAGCTGCTCCGGAGGCTGAGACAGGAGAATGGCACGAACACAGGAGGCAGACTTTGCAGTGAGCCGAGATCGCTCCACTGCACTCCAGCCTGGGCGACAGAGCGAGACTCCGTCTCGAAAAAACAAAAATAAAAAACAAAAAGTGGCTTGAATGAGTATGGATAGAGAATGGTTGAATTGGCTGTCAACCATTTATGCCATTAAACAGTATGAAAATATCTAAAAGGCTTAAAGGGAGATGGTCACAATGTATTAAGTGAAACTAAATATGATATATGGAATACCCAAGTAACATCTGTGTATACTCTCCTCTGTAAAGTCAAACTAGTAACATCCTGCCCCCTGCCCCCACCATTGCATACGTATATGTCCTCTCCTGAATAACCATGCAGAAAATGTAGAAAGATACTAGGCATCCACACACATTTTAAGGGTTTGTGTTACTGGATAAAGGGATATTATTCCCACATTATTCCAATTGTGTGTGTATGTGTGTTTATTTGCACACTTCATACTGATTGCAATGAGCACCTGTGACAATTGTAATTTAAAATATATTCATAAAATCCTGAAGAAAACAAAATAAATATTGACGTCCTTCTGGAAACATCTACTTCATATGTAAATCAGGATCTGCGATAGCTTGCTTTGCTAATCTGAATCAGAAGGGAACCTTTTCATTCATGGAACCAATGATTTACCTTTTGATATGTCAACTAATGAAATTGAAATTCATGTTTTAATTTGGAAGAGATGTGGTATGTTCTTTACCTTGTTTCTGCCTGGTGCCAATTTTGATGTTGGGCATTCGCCATATGTGAAACAGTGCTGACACTAATACAGCTAGCACGTTTTCTGTGGACGAAAGGAACAGGCTCACCGCTGGCCTTCGGAATGGGGTGGACAGTCCACATGTCAGCAGCCCTGCCCGTTTCACTAAGCCTTTCTGTTAAGGGGTTGCATTGTTTCTGTTGAAAGCCTATTGAAAAATACTAATTGCAAATGTTTTCCATTTGATACTAGGTGATCTTGCCTAATTCTCTAGAGTTTTGTTCTTTCTTCATTTAAGTCGTATAGAAAGCGAGCCCATTTTATACTCTGGATGAGAGTAGTTTATTAGGATGTGTAAGAGGACACATGATGACCTGTGACACAATTTGAACTAGGGTTTTAAACCCGCATGAAGTTCGGGGTGAGGGAGAAAAACTGGAGTCATTTGGGGTCCGATGGAAGACTCTAAGGAATTAGATTGTATGGAAACAAAGTTTTGAGTGAAAAATCTTTCTCTTAATACTTTCATGTGTCCTGGGTCACATTATTAGGATGATCCACTTAATGGGGGGAGGCGGGAAGCTCACCATTATGCAAAAATGCATCCGCAAAATCAGATAACTTCAGTAGGAATTATTTTCATTACAGACTAACCCAGCAGGGTTCCTTTAAAAACCATCTCCCCTACTGCATTTAAGGGTGTTATTTACAGACGATTAGCTATTTGGCTGGGAAGAGGTACAATTTAAGTCTTAAAAAATCTAAGGCCAGTTAAAGATCCACGGAGGAAAAAAAATGCATAAAAACCAAAAAAAAAAAACTCCAGAGTTATCTTGTAAGTCAGTAGACACATAGGATCCAACATAACCAAAGGGTAATTTACACACACCTTTCTTCAGGAGCACAGCTGTTAAACAAATGAGGAACACACACATTTTCAAGTTAAAAAACAAGAGCATCCTACGTGATTGCTGAGAAGTATGGTAGCCTCAGCTTCCAGGGCAATGGTTGGATTCCCAGAGAAAAAGTCTGCACCCAATCAGAGCTCAAAGACAAAATATGTGACTCTCAGCCCTGTGCAAATCGAACCTGTTAGGAGGAGAACAATCCTGGATGACCATGAATATAACTCTCTCTCTGTGTGTGTGTGTGTGCACAGGCCTGCATGCAAACATGACCCTTTATGTGCTGGCTGACCTGTTGCAGGAAATGGGGAATGGCTCTATACTGGAATATACATCTAATCCGGAAGAGAAAAACGTAAGGTAATGTTGCAAAGTCAGCAGTCCACAAACAGCCTAGACCAAAAAGCCATAAAGGAGAAAGGAAACCGCAGCAATGTATCTTAGGGATGTGCAGACAAACTTAACATTCAACACCAATGCACAGCCTGTACATAGAAATAACTGAAGGCCCCTCTGTCTACCCAACTGGAGACGGAGAGGTCTCAGAGTCGCTCACCATTACAAAATACTAATCGAGCTTGACAATCTAAAGACCCTTGCTTAAGCATTGACAAGTGAAGATTCTTAATGTAAGAAAATAGTTTTTGTTTTGCTTTTTAATGGGGTAGTAAAATTAGCTATTTTCTTTAAAACTGCTCTATCAACAGGCATTTATTTTAATATTTTTGAAAAATTGCTATGAACCTAAGTTCTCAAGAATAGGGGAAGAGGTTAAAATATAACACGAAACAACAGAATACTATGGGGCCATTAACATATTTTTATGAAAAGCACATGGCATGATATAAAATGTGCAGGTAATATGACTGATACAATTTAGAAATGAAGGATTGTTGGATGCACATTATACAATTTCCATAATTGTAAATTTTTACTTTAAACATAGAAAAAAGCTACACACAGTGCAGTGATACTGTATTTTTAATACTAAAATCGACTCTTTAAATTGGAGATCAGTACACTTCTTCTGTAAAGAGCCAGACTGTTAAAATGTTAGGCTTTGCAGGCCACCTAGGTCTCTGGCACATTCTTCGGTTTTGTTTTTTCAATCCCTGGAAAATCTAAAAACCATTCTTAGTTCATAAGCCTTGTAACACAGGCCACGGGCTGGGTTGGGTGATCTTTGCTTTAGATGGTTTCATTTTCTCTGTATGCTTTGACTATTTTATTATGGAGAACTTGGGAAATATTTTCATGGCAAAGTGAAAGATGCTTCCCCAGTTCACTTTAGAACAGCTATACCAATTCAAACTAGTACACTTTTGGAGTTGTTTTGTTCACTTCTGTAAAGAAAATTGAAATATAGATGTTATATCATCATATAAAGCCATACTATCCAATATGGTAACCATTAGCCCTATATGGCTAATAAATGCAACATAAAAATGAGTGCCTCAGTTCCATCAGCACTGTGCTGGATAGCATCAAGATTTTATCCCAGACACTTATATAGGGCTGCAATGTTAGACCCAGCCCTATGGTAAGTTTTGGCACACCAACTCTCCTTCAGAAAATAATACAGAGAAGGAAGACCAGGTAAATGGAACAGTGATCAGATTTAGTCAAATGGACTCAGAAAGGCAGCTGAAGGTTGAATAATTTTCCCAGGTTCAGAAGACAAATCTGTTACACACTGGCTCTGGGATTGCCCTCCATTTCCTCAGTTGTAAAGCAACCATTGTGATACCTACCTGGTGCTGGTTTTGAGAGGAAAACACAAGGCTAGACATGTGAAAATGTGTAGTAGCATTACAATTTCAGGAGACACATGCACACACATTTACACT
>NW_012106575.1:114666-152655 GCF_000951045.1 Mandrillus leucophaeus
CTTGAGCCCAGGAGGCAGCAGTTGCTGTGAGATGAGATGGCACCACTGCACTCCAGCCTGGGTAACAGAGTGAGACTTAGTCTCAAAATCAACAACAACAACAAACCTAATTGTGAGAAACAACTGGCCGTCAGACCTCCTGAATACTTCAGACCCTTGTGTGTGTCACATGATATTTTTGGTTCCCTGTGACTGTGGTAACCTTTGCCCCAACAGTGAGGAGGTTGCTTTTCCTCAGCTTCACAATTTAGGAAATGAAGATGTTTGGCTTTGGCATGACGGTGAGGATTCTCCTGTGTCTTATCCCTCAAGCCTGGTACTCCTGCTCTCCTCCCCATCCTTGCCTTTTACAACTACTCTGAGAAGCAGCCCCCAACCCTACTCCAGGCACCCAGACTCACTTTTAAGCACTGACCCTAAAGACAACTCATTCAGCAGTTATGGGAACTTCACAGGATTTACACACATTGTATAGAACACGTGATAAAGTTTCAGCTGTGGCTGGGAGACTCTTTCAGAAGGGGTATACCCTCTGGGAGAACATGGTAGAGTCAGTGGTAACTTTAATTCTTCTGCCTGCTCTGGGAATTGGGGTGAGGGTAGGGCATCCTTCAACCCAGAGCATCCATCTGAGGCAGAGAAATCTTCGGTTCTTCTACGTCAACATTGTGATCTACTTCCTGTATTTTGGGTCTCTTCCCTCCAGGACCTGATGGCTAGACTTACCTATGTTTACAAGTGCCCCAACTTTTTAAAAGACAATTATTTACTGTTGCTGCCCCTGCACTTGATTAAATGAGGGGGGAACCACATTTATCTCTCTGTTGCTCCTCCTCCTCCTCCTCCTGCTGTTCCTCCTGCTGCTCCTCCTGCTCCACCACCTCCTCCTGCTCCTCCTCCTCCTGGTCCTGCTCCTCCTCCTGCTCCTGTTCCTCCTTACTGGAATTACATAGCAAAGGACAGAACAGCCTAGGAAACAAGTGACTAGCTGCACCGTGAGACAACTGTGGACAAGAATTCTGCTGGTCAAGCATCTTTTGCTAGGCAACAGTGCCTTTTGGGTGGCCTGTATATGCTATTTAAACTATTTTTACATTAATTTGCAAAGCTATGCTAGAAGGCAGGCAATAAGCTAGAGCTTCCCACCCTCCCATGCCCCTCCCCACCAACCCCATGCCCACATTCCCAACCGCTGGGACCCAATCCTGATGGATCTAACAAAGAATGTCCAGGACATCTGGGAAGTGGCATGGGAGACAGAGACATGCTTATGAAAATTAACTTCACCTCAGAGAGAGCCACAGAGAGGGAGGGGCAGAGGGAGGGGGAGAGCACTTACATGGCAGGGAAGGTGATTGGACTCAGATTTATGTCACAAAACAAAAAGAGCCACGACAGTGGGCTTACTTGCAGAAGTATATACAAGTGAACTGGGGGCACTGTACATGGAAGATCCCTCCTGGTTGGCCTGGCACAACAGGACCGTGCCTACGAAAGAGAGAGAGAGATGGTATCTGGTTTGGGAATTGGCACACTACACCTTGAGAGATCACGGCAATGCAACCGAGAAACGCAGAGAAATGAAAACGGCCACATCCCAGAGCGCAGGACAAGGGCACCCAACAAAGCCCCCTGCCTTAGCCAAAGGGAATCAATGGAAGCCCCCCCCACCCTCAGCAACCCGGCCCGCCAAGCACACGACATGACTTTTCACACGGGGTTGTGTAGCGTGCTGTGGTTGACCCAGGGCCCAGGTTCAGATCAGGAATGGAAGCAGCGTGGTATCCTGAAAAGGGAACTTGAGAAATATTGGAGGGAACTAGAGAGTAAGCCTGACTCAGACACCTCTTCACTGTGTGTGATCTGGCAAGTCACTGTACCTCTCTGTGCCTCGGTGTTTCCATCTGGAAAACAGGGGTAAATATACCTACCTCCGAGAAGGGCTGTGCATCGTATGACTGGAGATGTACCCAGGGCAGGGGCTGGCATGTAATAATCACTCAAGTAATAGTAAGCATACATGTTGATACGTTTATGGAAAACTGTACCTTCCTTCAAACATCAGTCTTTCCGAATCGGTTCTTCAGAGGAAGAACCAAAGTAAGGCAGAGAAAGAAAAATTGCAACTTTTTGCCATCCCTGGGACCCACCCTGGACCCACACTGGACACTGGGTGAGAGAATCTTTGGCTTCTGCATTCCCACTTTCTTCCCTAAAGCTCTCTGCCTTCCAGCCAGAGAGGCTGCCTAGCTCATCCTCCAAACCACGGCTGCATTGCAGCAATGACTTGCCTCCTCCTGATTTAAAGCGAAGGGCACTAGGTTTATCCTCGCAAGATGGAATTTTACAGCGGCGAATAATGGTGGAATCCTGACATACCTCCTCAATCTATGACAGATTTTGAACAACCACCCACTCCAGGGATGACCGGGGTCAGGAATTGTCAGGGTATCAATTCTACTTTCCCACTGCTGCAAGACTCAAACTCCAAGACTTTGAAAAGAATTAGAATTCTGAGGAGTTTTAAGGCCATTACTGGTGATGGAAATGCCTCCCTGTGGTTTCTGGTCACTTCCCTGGCGAGGGAAGGTCAACCACCCCAGTTTGATTTGGGTTCCCCTGTCAGGACCACCACGGGAAAGCAATCTCCCAGGATAAGAAGCCAACCTTACAAGTTCCCCAGAACAGGGAACTTTTCTACATCCCTGGAGACTTGCCCTAGGGAATAGTTCTGTGGTCCTTCTGTATCTTCCCTACGATCAACAAAAATGTAGTTTAAACTTCCAAAGTGTGTGGGGCCCTGCTACATAGAGGGACTACGGGGGATGTCATCAACGGAGAGTAAACCAGATACAGTTCTTGGTAACCCATCTCACTCTTCCCCTGTTACCAGTCTGACAACTCCATCCACTCTTTCCCAGGGAGAAGTGGCCCAGGATCAGAGGTTCCACCTGAAGGAATGTCCCATAGTCCTTTTCGATCTGGTATCCTATGCTTACAGCTGGAGAAGAACCACCCCCACCCCCAAAATAACCCTTCACACAACAGTGAAATTAACTTGAAAATAACTAACCTTCTCTCGGTAGTAAATATATCAAGAGTCTGGAGGGGTGTCAGTCATGATCCACCTGTGCTAAACTAGTAGTTCTTTCTTCTTCATTTAAAAACAGTGTATCAGCCAGGTGTGCTGGCTCATGCCTGTCATTCCAGTACTTTGGGAGGCCGAGGCAGGCAGATCACCTGAGGTTAGGAGTTCGAGGCCAGCCTGGCCAACATGGTGAAATCTTGTCTCTAATAAAAATACAAAAATTAGCTGGGCATGGTGGAAGGCGCCTGTAATTCCACCTACTCAGGAGGCTGAGGCAGAAGAATCGCTTGAACCCAGGAGGTGGAGGTTGCAGTGAGCCAAGATCACACCACTGCACTCCAGCCTGGGTGACAAGAGTGAAACTCCCCCTCAAAAAAAAAAAAAAAAAGTTTATCACAAGGTATGAGATGATCCTTTACATGGTTTAACCTCTCCTCAGGTATTTCCAGTTTTAGCAGGTCACTGGGGATTAATAACAAACAAACCAAACTTCAAAGAATGGAGATTGGGATATGAAACCAACCAAGGGGAGGCAAGCTACCTACACCAGGAAGGACAGTTGTCTCCTCTACAGTCAGTGCTCTTTATTGATGAGTACTCCTCTGTGACTCTACAGTGGTTATCCATGTGCTTCTGCTCACTGCTAGAAATCTTAGAAATGAATGTTTCTATAGAACACACAGAGTTATCAGATCAGAATCATCTAGAATAGGATCCTAGCAGGTGGATTTAGGGAAAGCTCCTCAGCCTTCTCTCCTGTGCATGCCTGGTTAGAAAAAAACACTTTTAAAATCAGATCTGAAGTTTCTTGGGGTGCCTAAATTTCAAGAGAAAAATGTATAACTGTAACAAAAACATATGCGGAAGGACATTTCAGTATTGTATGGTTAAAACCCTTGGGTCAATTTTCAATATCCTTGATGCAATTTATAGAATACCACTGGGACACAGCACAGATTTTTGCCTGGAAAGCTAACCTCTGGCAGGGCATAATGAAGCATTCCTAATTTTTTTTTAAGC
Organism: Mandrillus leucophaeus; assembly: GCF_000951045.1. Classification (NCBI taxonomy): domain Eukaryota; kingdom Metazoa; phylum Chordata; class Mammalia; order Primates; family Cercopithecidae; genus Mandrillus; species Mandrillus leucophaeus. The sequence goes on from NW_012106575.1 coordinate 118,775, forward strand.
TGTGGATTCTGAGAACCTGGACTGAAATAACTTCTTTTGGATACTTTCTTAATAGTAAAAAAAACAAAAAACAAAAAACAAAAAAACCAAAAAACAAAACTTTATGCAATGATTTTGACCTTTTGTAAAACAAAATCTATGCCTTCACAGGACTTGGTTTTTGTTTTATCTAAAAGCATCCTCCAATTTAATTTGCAAAGTACTTACTGTATGTTCCCTTAGTGCTTTGTGACCTTTTCTTAAAAGGAAGCTTTGAATTCAACAAAACCAAAGCAGCAGAGAACACTGCAACCTCCTTGAATTTTTTTGGGGGCAGGGAAGGGTAAGTGTGTTTGTTTTAAAAAGTAAGTCAAACAGGTAATAAGGTACAAGTAGCAGTATGAAGAGTGCCTACAATGTCATTCCAAGTGCTTCTCTATATAGCTCTTCAGTGAGTCCACTGAGCTGCATCTTCTGTCCATCCCTAGCCTTCAACATAAACCTTCTACTGTCAGATACCAGGAACCTTCATCTGTATCAAATGGTGACATCGGTACTTCTCAGACTTCCGTGCTTTTAACAAATTCCTTATAATTTAAGGATGACATCTGGGGTCAATTTATACCACTACCTACCCACTCTTTAGCCAGAATGGAATTAATCAATTTCAGTATTACCCTTTCTTATTGACCTGGAATTCTCACAAGCATTCTCAACATAGCCAGTAGGGAATGATTCCCATTTGATGAGAGTTGAAGGGAATTAGTCTTTCATGCCATTCCTGCATGAGTTAAACCATTTGAAACTGACTTTTTTTTTTTTTGGACAAATAGAATTGAATGTTGCCAAGTTCATGTGGTTCAACTTAAACAAAGTGGCTTCCCTTGTCCTCCTCCAACGTAGTTTAAAAGTGACTAGTCCTCAGGGGTGAATTAGTCACCCCCTATTCTATGCTCTGATCTTACATTTTTAAACCTCCCTGATAGATCCTTCGTGGTCCTGTACTACAATTTTCTACTTACGTATTGGTCATCTGAACTCCAAAACCCAGCTGGGGTAGAGCCAAATCATATGCATCTTTTCATTCCCAGCACCTAGCAAAATACCTGGTCCTCAGAAGGATTAATGCATATGATTGAATTATAATACATTTTTAAAAAGAACTCTCCACTTCTATCTTTGCTAAAAATAGTGTTTTTTTTTTTCCAACCAATCCTCCTTCTGCCTATTGTTCATGGCAGGAAATTTCCATGCCTAAAGTTTAAATAGACTTACAAACTACATCTAACTTTTATAGATTGAAATAGCTTCAATCTATTTCACGTGTTGTCTCTTCTTTCCTGGTTCTTACAAAGTTGGCTCATCCAGTCTAACAAGAAACCTGGACAGCCCGGACTGTCGATGACTGTACCAGCACCTGGCAGAGACTGAGCTCCATGGGACAGACCTCAATCTCAGAATAATCAGAGCCCGTTCCAAAACCTGTCACACTTGCCTGCTCTGAGTGCTGGGTCATCAGCATCCCCACGTCCTGGCAAGATGTCCCACAGCTACTCTCCAGCAGGATTTGGAATCCTCCAGTGAGGGAAGGGGTAAGCCAGGGTCAAGGCCTCAGATTGGGCATCAGAACCCTTTCTGCTCAGCCATAGTCTACCTGCAGTGTGTAGGGGATCATTCGTGGCCCCTGAAGGGGCAGGGACAAGCCTAGAAAGGATGCTTCCCATCACAGACAGGAAGAAGGAAGTGTTGAAAAGTGTTTACTCTGCTGCCAACCCCGAAGTGAGGAAAACTGGACTAAAACCGGAACAGCAGTGCGGTTTCACACCTCCGTGCCTTTGCAGACGCTTTGTCTTTTTCCAGGAAATCTTTTCCTTACTCTAGATAACTCCTTTCTGGATTCAGCTCTGCCTTCTCCTAGAAACCCTATCTATGTACCTTTGTCTGGCCAAGTTCAGCTTCCTTTCTCTGCTTTTTAAAATTGTGGTGTTGTAATCTATTTAGAGAGTGTCTTTCCCCATTGATGCTACTAATTCAAAGAGATCAGGAATCATGTGTTTATCTTCCTATCCTCATGCATTCAGGAACCTAGACTAAGAGGCAGGAAGCAAATGAAGAGAGAATCCAAAGGTTTATGATAGGCAGTCGTGCTATACTTTCAAGAAATAAAATTAAAATGGAGGATGGGAAGCAAGAAAAGGGTGTTTTGGCAATGTCTGCCCCTTTCCTTTTAGTATCAACTAGGCACAGTTCCAAGCCAGCACATGGTGAATAACTAGAACCTTTCCTACATAATTTGCAAATTAAAAAAAAAAAAATGTGAAAGGAACATCCCAACTGCCTGGCAACTGGGAGCGGTCAATTAGCTTCATGAGCTCCAAGATGAAGATGTGTTAGAATATCTGAAGAATCCCCTGGAAGACGCAGAGAGCAACAGCTAGACTTTATGAAATAGCTAAGATGGAATGAGTATTCTGGGGTACCTGTGCAGGAAGTTTCTGTATATGTCTTCCACTGTCTGTACCTCTAATACAGGAGTTATTAAGAAATTAAGGCAGATAATAAGGGTAAACGTTCTAGGTGGAAATTTTCCTGTCACAAGAAAGCACCCCCAAACCATCTCTTTTCTAACAGAAAAGACTGCTTGAAGAGCTGGGCAGGAAAGCTTTGATATGCAAATACCAGCCATTAGAAACAGGGTTCACTCAGTATAGTGATTCCTGCTGTCTTCTCATCACCACCTGTGCCCAGTGTAATGGCCACCTCCAGATAACACCATGTGTTCAGAACATCATGGCGACCCGCATTTACATATTAAAGGACTAAGGTGGGAGGGCCAGGTTTTTTGCCAGCTACGCAAATGACACACCTGGCCAAACCAATCCCCTGGGCTGTATGCAAATCAGACACCACCTCCTTCAGCCTCCCCTATAATCTACCACTTCTCTGCCACACACAGACTTTCTCTTTGTTCCATGCCCCTTTCCCTGGTCTTTGTATGGGGAAGCGGTTCTTTTCTTTCTTTCTCCTTTCTTGCCTATTACACTTTTCGCTTCTTAAAACCACTCCACCTGTGTCCGTGTTACTTCTATCAGTGCAAGACCAAGAACCTTGACATTCCTCCTCTACAAACCTCTGTGTGCTGGTGCAGAGTCACACAAAAATAGAACTCTCCACTGAGATCTGGCTTTCCTAATGTCACTCTGCCAAGGAAAGAAGCTTACTCTGGAAAGAGGGCTAAGAGGAGCACCCTAGAACCCTGCAGGGCAATGGCTGAGTGAGTACAAGCGCTTATTAGTCCCTCTGCCTCTAGTGTTCAGCTAGGAGACTATGGTGTAGTGAGTATTACCATTCATTTGGCAGGTACTTACTGGCATCTACTAGTGTATGTGCCAGGCACTGTGCTGGGCTTTGGGGCACATCTGTTGAACTCCATGTGCTTTTCCAGAGCATGACACGTTATCACTTTTAGTGCTCATATGCTCAGTAACAAATGTATACATGAAAAGGAACAAAAGAATGATTCTGAATATCAAACCAAACCTTAGTCTACATAACTAGTCACATTGCTCACTAAGTATAATTATTTGAGAACAATTTTTATTAGATATAACTATTATGGTTTTGGCCAAAATTCTATATTTCTGCTAAATAATGCTATCATAACTGAAAGTTTAGTAGAAATAGGAATCAATGCTAGAAATGTTTTCATTCTACATCAAGAAAAAGCTTTCTTCAATATTTGCCAAAGAATATTTACTTTGCATTTGTCCCTCCATAACAGGGGTCTGATGTCAATAGTCCTTCCTTACTGACATTAAAAGAGGCACAAAACAACTAAGTCTTTTCCCAAAAGCCTTACCAAACAGAGGTAAATTTTAGATGAAAAATAAGTTGTTTGGGTTCCTAAATTGTCACTCATTTCATCAATGAGTCCTTCCTTCAGTCCATTATGGTAGAATCATTTTTAAATGTTATAACTCTGAGTACTTCAGAATGTGACTACTTGCAGAGAGGTCTTTAAAGGTGTAATTAAGTTAAAATGAGGCCATACGGGTGGGCCTTAATCTGACACATCTCCTTACAAGAAGAGGAGACGAGGACACACAGGGAAACCCACGTGAAGACAGAGAAGATGGCCATCTGCAAGCCAAGGAGAGAGGCCTCAGAAGAAACCAACCCTGCCAACACATGATCTCAGACCTCCAGCATCCAGAATTGTGAGAAAATAAACTTCTGTTTAAGCCAGGCTTCCCCAACCCCCGGGCCACAGACCTTACTGGGCCACACAGCAGGAAGTGAGCTGCAGGTGAGCGAAGCAAAGCTTCATGTGTATTGACAGCCTCTCCTCATTGTTCACATTACTGCCTGAGCTCCACCTCCTGTCAGATTTTCTCAAAAGTGGGAATCTTATTGTGAACTGAGCATGCTAGGGATCTTGGTTGTGTGTTCCTTATCAGAATCTAATGCCTGATCTGTTACTGCCTCCTATCACCCCCAGATGGGACTGTCTAGTTGTAAGAAAACGAGCCCAGGGTTCCCACTGATTCTACATTATGGCGAGTTGTATAATTAATTCATTATATATTACAATGTAGTAATATTAGAAATAAAGTACACAAGAAATGCACTTGAATCATCCTGAAACCATCCCCCTTACCTGATCCGTGGAAAAACTGCCTTCCACAAAACCCAACCCGGGTGCCAGAATGGTTGGGGACTGCTGGTTAAGCCACCCAGTCTGTGATACTTTGCTATAGCAGCACTAGCCAGCTAATACACCTACCTACCTTATCATGAGAGTCCCCGATAAAGTGACCCCCAAGCCTCAAACTTCTCTTGGACCTAAAAGCCAAAGAGGTTACCATGAGGTCCCTATCGATGGAGGTGACTGCTTTCAATTGACAGATTTATCCAAAATTTACCCAAAGCCCCAATAGACTGTGGATAGTTTTACAGTCACGCACTTTTGGACATCAGACTAGCATTGAGCTAATCCATGTAAGAATATTTTCACAGTTAATCCCTAATGCTTTTATACCAGCCTGAAAGATGAACTGCTCTGAAGGGTTATGGTAGAGTTTTAAGTATAGGGATATTTCCATTTGGGCACAGATGTTGCAGAAAAAATGTTGCTCTGAATGTTTACTCCTTATAAATCAAATCATGTTTTAATTGTACCAAGGGATTTCCATATTTAAAGGGGCCCTGAAGTGAATCTGTCTATAGTGTAAATAATCCCTCACTCCAATTTATTTTTATAAGCTTTGGTTTTTGTAATATTCAAGAAGAAATACACCACTGCTTGTTTGTTTCCTCTTTTTGCTTTTTATTTTGACATTACTTGAGACTTTTTGGAGAAGTCATAAGAATAATACAAAGAAGAACAATTTGTTCCTTGATTGTTTATTGTTTGAAAATTTTAATGACTCACTCAAACTGTTCACTTAATCTCCTGCAGCCAAAATTTAGGCTAATAGTGGCATTGACACAAAATATTTAACTTAATATGATAAATCTAACAACAAGAGCTCCCAAAGTGTTTTACTGAATCCCTGAGAACCACTGGGTATTGTGTCCAACTTCAACTTCGATTATCATTTACTCTTAATGACCCTCTAGGACAGACACTATTTTTATACCCATTTAATAGATGAACATATTGGAGCATAGAGAACTCTTTGTTCTTGTCCGAGGTGACTCAGATCTTATGAGGCTGACGGCAAATCATACCAACCAGATTCCTGGACTCATGGTTCTAACAATCATCTTCTAAATCAAGTGCTGCCCAACTACAGACTTTTGGCCAAATTCAACCTCTTCCCTGCCCCAACCCCCGGCCCCCCACCTATTTTTATATGGTCTGTGAGCTAGGAATGCTTTTTACAATTTAAATGGTTGACAAAAATCACAGCAACATTTGAGCAGTGAAAATAGTATGAAACTCAAGTTTCAGTATCTAATAAGTAAAGTTTCATTGGAAGACAGCTACCTCTATTCATTTTTGTGTATGGCTGATTTTCTGCTAAAATGACAGGGCTGAGTAATTGCATAGAGACCTTATGGCCTGCAGAGGCTAAAGTGTTTACTGTTTGGCCCTTTACAGACAAAGTTTGCTGATCAATGTTCTAAGATCCCTTTACAGCTTGAAACAATGCTAACAGTAACTGTCTCTCAGTACACCATTAGCCCTTCCCCAGGGAAATGGCACTAAGTATTTCAGAGGCTATCATTTGATCAACACTTGCCAAAAAATTAATTTTATTTCATTTTTGTTCAAACTTTTTAAAAACACAGGCTTTTAAAAATATTTGCTCAAAATTTATTTTGAATTCATTGTTTCAAAACAACAAAACAATTAGGCCAGATGTGGTGACCCTGCCTGTAATCCCAGCACTTTGGAAGGCCAAGGCAGGCGGATCACTTGAGGCTAGGAGTTCAAGACCAGCCTGGCAAACATGGCAAAACCCCATCTCTAACCAAAAAAAAAAAAAAAAAATAGCCAGGCATGGTGGCATACACCTGTAACCCCAGCTACTTGGGTGACTGAGGCACAAGAATTGCTTGAACCCATAAGACAGAGGTTGCAATGAGCTGAGCTTACACCACTGCACTCCTACCTGGGTGATGGAGACTCCGTCTCAAAAAAGAAAGAAATTCAAAAAGTTGTTCCATATAGTATTTGTGGAGGTGTATCAACTTGGCTACAACAAAAACAATGGAAATAAGTTTTATCTTGCAAGATGTTTCTCCTTCAGAATTATGGGTGTCAATATATAGATAAGAGGACTACTAGGGCCTTGCTTCTCAAACTCTACTATGCTCCGAATCGCCTGGGACTCTTCTAAATGCAGATTCTTATCTAGGGGGTATGGGGTGGGGCCTGAGACCCTGCACTTCTCATAGGCTTCCAGGGGATGCAGATGGTGCTGACAACAGTAAAATGCTAGGGACTACATAGCAACCTCAGGTACTGCTAATCTTGACAGTGCCCATTAAGGTGGCACTGGGTTTCAGGTGCTATACAAGATGTACTCTACATATATGCTTTTTTCTTATCAAACCCAAGAGGAAATGAAAGCTCAGAGAAAAAGTATAATAAAGCTAAACTATAAGCCAGTTTTGTCTGACTCCAAAGTTTAGACACTCTCAAAGCTACACCTGTTTATCAATAGTGATACTTGGTCCTGAGTTGATAAAAACACAACCTTCAGCATGAGAATGATCAATACCCATTACCCGCATTACAACAAAGCCACATCTAAGAATTCTGAAGCTGCCATCTGGCTGGAAACACCTGACTCTTCTAGGCTACAGATGTTAGCTAGAACCTCCTGATTATGTTTAAGAATTTGCAATAGGGTTTTAAATCCAACCAAGGAAGCCTTTGGGCAAAATGTATCTTCTACAGATAAGAAAAATCCTACTTGCAAGATTGGAATAAGACATAGAGGAGGAAAATGCAGACAGGAGAAATAGTGAATGTTTGAGATTTCTATAGTGTTGTTGAAAAAGCATAGGCTTTGAAACTTTTAACTTTGTTCTGGTTCCTGACCTTGCTGACTTCAAGTGAGTTGACTTCGGGTAAATCGCTGTACTGCTCTGACCCTCAGTGTTTGCATCTATCAAATAGGGACAAAAATGTGTACTTTATCGAATATTACTGAGGATTAGAACTACGGCATGAAAGTGTTTGGCAAATAGTAATCAGTAAGTGAATCAACAATAATCATGGAAATAGCAATTGTTATTGGGTATCTAAAACAATGATGCTCTGAGGACTTATTTTGGTTTTAAGAAAGGGAATAGCAAATTTAGAGCTATTCAACTATTTTGTTTGGCCAGTAAACACAATGCTAAACATAATAGTTAATAGCAAATATTTTAATATTAAATGAATTGCAAGCACTTACATTTAGGAGTTTTGTGATAAGACATGTCTAGCTTCTAGTGGGAAGTCGGGGACAGACCATGGGTGCCTGGGCAAGGATTCCTGTCTGGCAGAGCCACTGTGGGCAACGGTGAGAAGCCACTACTTGCTATAATCGAGACATAGTGCCTCCAGTTTGGGATATTTCACTTACTTATCTCTCAGCCTGTTCCTAAAAACATTTTAGTTTGCACTCTCTGATTAGGAAAAAAAATTAGAAACTGTCGTTCAACTGAAAACAGTGGAGTTTACAAGTGTTGGCAAAGAACCTAGAAGGCCTTCCATACTCTCATCTCATCTTAGGAATAAGAGCCTCTAAGATGCTGTAAGACCCTGAAAACCTATCTAGAGAGGCTTCTCTGATTGCTTCTTGCGTATTTCAAGTACTATTACAGAACTATTTAGGGAGGGACTCTATTAGTGGAATGAGGAGGAGATTCTTCATCTTGAATTGCCCTCCCAAGCCTTCTCAGCTTAGGCTTAAAATTTTGACCTCACTTTTTTGGTGAGAGTAGAAAATACACGTCACCTTTCAGTCTCTTAAAGACGGATTGGATGAAGTTGTCTATGCCTGCCACAACATACACACACACACTCCCCCTTCCCCTGTTCTGGCTAAAAACAAACATAATATTTCAGCTGGTGAAAATCATTTTCAAAAATGAAAGAGAACTAATAGGGAGGATTTTAATCTTTACAATACCACGTGCACATCAAACAAACACTAGAATCATACAAATGGGTTTTTTTTTTCTCCAGAGGAAATATCAGTGATATTGGGGTGTTCGTGTTTTAAAATGATACTGGGTTTAATACAATAAGTGTGCATCGATTAACCTTTGCATCAGATTTAAATATATAACCCATTAACTAATCTCTCGACAAAATAACAGCCGTTGGCATTATTCTTTGAATAATCCTTGTTTAGTTTCCATAATGGTATACAGTTTAATGAAAAACTCATTAGAATGTAGCATACGGCATAATTAATTCTGGCTGATTCTTATGGTGTAAATAGCTAATGCAGATGTGGAATTCCATTTTCCACTGGCTTTATTAATTTTTCATAAACCAATATTTCGACTGTAATGGGTTATAACAGTTCCATGGAAGTTCCAGAAATGCATTAACTGTCATCGATGTAGTCACTCAAAGTAGGGTTTTACCATTTGTCAGTTGGTTCTTCGAAACTACATTTTCAAAGGACAAAGAACAGGACAGCTCTGTTTTATACTTAGAGAATGAGTATCTACATATAATTAACAGAAAGGGTATTACACACTATTGGGTCAATTTATTTGTATTTACACACCAACTTAATTGGTTGGGGGAATAAGAGTGAACAATAAATTTTGAAAAGAGCAATAAAAATGGGAAGCAAAAAGTTTCGAATTAAAGAGTTTATAATCTAATCAGTTTAAAACATTAAAAAAAATCATGTCACCTTGGGTTTGAAATTGCCAGTAATTTACTTTCTTAAAAGATCTAGACAAAACCAGGAAATAAGTTTCACAATAGCCTTTGTCTTAGGCACTAGATTAGTAATTAAGAACCCAATCTCCAGGGTTGCTGAGTAGTTGATAATCTGTTCCTAAGTCTCCCAGCACCACAGGGCTTAAAGCACATATTAGTAATAATAAGAGTCTTAATTATAAGACTGTTACTCACCGTGAGTATAGATGCAAGTGCTAACTCACCAACAGGTGTTTTGCTTATTTTCATTTTTTATTACAATTGTTATTTTTAATAGAACTTTCAATGGCTGCCTGCCACTGAAAGGATAAATTCCAAAATTCAGATTTCGTTATGTAAAATTTTCAGGTCTTTTGCAACCTTTCTCTAGAAGGTACTCTGTGATCTCAACAGATCAATATTTCTCAGCCTTTGGAAAAAACGCTAACTTGGTTCAGAAATTCCCATCAGTAGGTATCAGGTGAAGATCAAGCATGTGTATTTTTTTTAAAGTTTTCTCAATGGATTCTAAAGATAAAGGTTGAGAAACACCTTGGGACCCTACCAACCACCTCCATATTCCCTCCTGCAATGATCTTTACCCACTTTCTTGCCAGGTGAACTCTTACCCTTTAAGACTCAATTTACACCACCCCTTTAATTCAATGCAGAGAGTCTTGTTGTTGTTTCGGCTCTAGCAGGTATCACTGTGTACTACACACTCACCGATAGCTTGTTTTGCATCCTTCTCCTACCCTGTTGACTTTTACAGGGAAGACCTGGGTTTGTTTTGCTACCTCGGCACCTAGTTACGGTGTCTAGTGCCCAACACTATGATTCTGCAATAAAAGGCGAATTCATGGAAACAAGTAATAAGTGTTAATACATGGTCTCCTCTCTTTGACCCTTCCCTGATGAACATCAAACAACTGAACGCCATCCAGCTAAGATCATGGGTTCATGCAGTATATAACTGCTAAAACTGTGCAATTTAAGAAACTAAAAGAGAAACTCTCCAGGGCTTAACCCAGTGGCTTTATTACCACTGAGCTCTTCCAGCCAAGCTCAGCAAAGTAGGGGCACTGTTTTTGCACAGTCCATAAACTGAGAATGGCAATCACATTTTGGCAATCACATTTTACATGTTTGAAAAAAAGCAACTATTATGTGACACATGAAAATTGTATACAATCTAAACTTCCAGGTCCTTAGTTTTGTTGGAAAACAGTCATGCCCATTTCTTTACATCTTGTCTATGGCTACTTTTACACAGCAATGGCAGAACTCGGTAGTTGTAACAGGGATCATAGGGATCACAAAGTTAAAAACACTGGCCCTACACTGAGAAGTTGTTTGCGACCCCCGCTTTAAGCTAACAAGCTGCACATTCTTTTCTCTTTCAAAACTAAATTTGGCTTGTTTTTTCCTAGATTCAAGCTACCCAGTGGTACGTTTCTTATGCCATCATCATCCTCATTGCTACCATCATTATGGATGTCACTATACATTGCAAGTTTACATTTCTTTTTTTTTTTTTTTTTAATGGTTGTGCAGGGAAGGGTTGACTCTAGCAGGCCTTAGCTACCTCAAACCTTGCACATTTTCCAAAACAGCTTGTCCTTAGGATTGGACTTTGGCCAGATGCTGGGAGATGAAATAACAACCCTTAGAATATTCTCTGCCTGATAAGACTATTTTTGGGCCAGGCATGGTGGCTTATACCTGTAATCCCAGCACTTTGGAAGGCCGATGTGGGAGGATTTCTTGAGGTCAGGAGTTCAAGACCAGCCTGGCTAACTTGATGAAACCCCACTTCTACTAAAAATACAAAAATTAGCTGGGTGTGGTGGTGGGCACCAGTAATCCCAGCTACTTGGGAGGCGGACGTTGCAGTGAGACAAGATCACACCCCTGCACTCCAGCCTGGGTGACAGAGTGAGAGACTCCATCTCAGAAACAAAAAAATTGTTACTGTATGCCTGAGGCCTTGGACCACACTATACAGGTTTGATCCAATTGTTTATGGTAACCATTTATGGTGAATTCCTGTTCCTCACACCTCCATAGCATGGGCTGAGGTCTGAGAGTTGGTCAGTCATGCAGGTGCAGCTTGCCTATGTGAGAAGCCTCTAATAAAAACACTGGACACTAAGGCTCAGGTGAGCTTCACTGATAACACTATGCCTGTGCTATCACATGGCATGTCTGGAAAAATGAAGCACATCTGTGTGACTCCACTGTGAGAGGATACCTGGAAGCTTTTGCTGGGTTTCTTCTAAACTTCATCCCATGCACTTTTCCTCTTTGCTAATTTTTCATCTGTATCCTTTTGTTATAACAAACTGTGAGTGTAACAGCCTTTTTGAACTCTGAGTCCTTCTAATCCATCATCGAACCTGAGAGTGGTCTTGGGGACTCCCAACACAGTTGTGTGGCATAAAATCAAAGTTTATGCTTTTCCCTTCTGGAGTCAAACACAATACAATGCTCCAAAGAGGGAACGTTTACATAAAAGTCTTCAAATTCTTTGACTGCCATTGATGACTGCACCTGTCCATACATTATTAGTGGTAGCAACCAGTGGGGCATGAGAGTTGTTAAGGTATTCCATGAATATGTGGCATCTTGAATAGCGTCAATGAGGACAGAATTTCTCAAACCCAGCAGTATTCACACTTTGGGCTGGATAACTATTTGTGGTCAAGGAATGTCTTGCACATTGTAGGGCGTTTTGAAGCATCCTTGGCCTCCACCCAGTAGATGTCAGCAGTGAACGACCCTTCCCAATCCCCACCCCCACCACCATCCAAGATGTAACAATGAAATGTTTCCAGAAATTGCCAAATTCCCCTAAGAGAAGGGTCACTCCATGTTAAGAATCACTAATCCAGGATTTGGGTTAACTAAAGCATTGGTGGGAGGCAACTTGTAGCTAAAAAATAAGCTTTAGAATCACAGAGATACAGCTTTGGCCCCACTCCTTAACTTTCACAGTCAGCACCCACTGGCATCGTAACTTCACTGGCTCTAATTTACCTGCAAATGGAAGGTAACAACACTTCTCCTGAAAACTTCTAACTTAAGTACCTATATGTAAAGGTCTCAACATGAACTCTGGCATGTGGCAGACATTAAATGCAAATGTGTTCTCATTGTTATATACTGTGACCTAATGAATAGAAGACACTGAGGACATGCCCTCATCCACGCCTACCACCGATGCTGCATAGCAAAGCAGTGAAAAAACATGGGCTTGAAAGTTAGAAAAAAAGGCCTTTATATAATAACCAGATTTTTTCACATAGTAGTTCTGTGATTTGGCAAATGAGGTAAAGCTTTCCCAGAAACCTTGACTTTATAATTTCATCATGAAAATAATGGCATGGCATTTTCATGACGATTTGAGGTGAAACAAGGTGTTCAGCACAGCGCCTGCACAGAGCAAGTGCCTGGAAGTGGCTTGCTGTTGTTGATGGTTTGAGTTTCACACTATGTGGACAATAGTAACTTAAAACTTCCCCTGTAAATTTATCCGGAGTCAGATATCCAAACCACATCTACCTCCCATAGCCTGGATGTGAGGCTTCTTGTATAAGGACCATCTTGACACCCCCTGCTTTTGCAGAGAGCAGTTCTTGACAGACTTCCCACACAAAAGAAAGAGAACCAATTTATTTCAAAAATGCAGTTTTTAGCACATAAGCAAGTACTGATCTTATTTGAAGATCAAAAAACCCTACAGGCTTCATCAAAGATGAGCTGCATTCCCTCTGTGGGACCTAGAAGGACGCAGATAAAAATTAAGGCCAAATATGGGCAGGGCTGGAATAAAATCTGATAAGACAGATGTAGGGAGGAGAGGAAAGAAGCAAAGTGAATTGCAACCAAAAGGGGAGGCAAAGGTAAACAGATGTACAAGATAAACTCTTTGAAGTAGAACATTTCCAGGCTGAAAATCCTTTGCTTGGGGACTAAAATCTGGACTCTCCTGTTCCAGCTCACTGAAGTGCACTACATTTGAATTTGGCAGATGTGTAAACTATACAAAACATCCCAGAGCCAAAGGTCATTGGTTCATGAGGAGCTGCTCTTTATGGCCATGGTTTTGCGTTCAAAGGGCTTGCATGGTAACAGTTGTAACTTGTAAACCCGCACTGTGCTCTTTCACCCCAAACTGGGCATGCTTTGTACCCAGGACGTTTTTAGCCAAATCACCCCAAGCCCAATGCCAATATGAAACAGAGCAAACCTGTGTCAGGGACCACAGTGATTACAGATGGGTTCCAGACAGTCTTACTTTTCTCAGATGCTATTGGATACAAATTATAGGAAGGAAATTGAAAAGAGGTACATCTAAAAGTGTAACTAAAAGTTATTCTCTTAACTGTAATAGACTCTTGGTGGTGGAAGTGGGAGGAAAAAAATGCGAGGGAGCCTTCATGGACCTTCTTTTGACCCAATTCTGAGATGAATCATGGTTCACACCACTCCACAGAAAACCAATACCTTCGTATGGATAATCCAAGGTCAAATACAGTTGCCCTTTTGAGATAAGCTATCAAAGAGTGTTATAGCCAACCTCTTCATTTCTAAACTTCATACTGAGATCCAAATCCACTTTCCTATCACCTAGCCCAGCATCAAGTCATGTGATCTGTGGCCAGGTCCTTTCCGACATGGATATAATCAATCAAGGTGACTTTGGTGATCACATGAACCTCTTCTATTTCTATTTTACAGTCTGCGAAGTTCTCTAATGCTCATCCTATTATCTGATCCTCCCTGTAACCCCAGGGTGAGTTTGTTTCAAGACCTGACCACCTTTCAAATGTGACTTTGCAGTCAGGCATGCCGTGTTTTTCATTCCTGTCATTTTCTTTTTCCTCTCAAAACCAGAAATGGTTGCTTTCAGGAGCATCCATTCAGAATCCCCTTATTCCCCCCAAATTCCACTAATAATAAGTATCCCTAGGGGTGGTTTTTGTTATCTTCAAGGTTTTCAAGTTGGTTTACTCTGCATCTCCTTATTTTTATTTTAATTGTATGTTTCTCATCTTTGGGACCTAACTATATCTTAGATCTGCATTTCCATTAGAAGATCTTTGCCTTTCCCTATTGATCATGTCTCATGGAATAATTTAACTCAATTCCAATTTCCCTTTGCAGGCGGGGTGCTCTCCATCCATGGAAGTGAGTTATGTGTGTTCAAGTGGTGCATCTTATGAATCTTGTTAAGCTTTGCTGCCTTATAGCCCCACTGATGGAATATTTAATCACAGAAATGAGTTGGCAGATATGATATACAACGTGGGTGAGCTTTGCAGTGTGTATCTTCCTGGCAATTGAGAAACAGATAAATTCACCGTTTGTCAGCACCATGCTGACAACTTTGTATAACCTTCTGTTATTTATTTTGATTCTGCTTTACTTATTTATGAACATTAAAGGGGCCATAAATCAACAGTTTCATTGGCTGGATATTGTGATTATCTTTAAAAGATACTACTTTTAAAAATATATATATTTTTTTATTAGAAGACAAGGGAAATTCTCACAATGACAGGGAAAGTGTAAGAATCCCCTCTGAGGCCTCTTACTCCAGATTCTTGGAAACACTATTTTCAATTACACTAAATAACATGAGGCCTGCTACTGGGTACAGATATTCCCAGTCTATTTCTCCTTACTGCCTTCAATTTTACTTAAACTCTAAAGAAGGGCCATAGACATTGGCCAAAGGCTTCATGACTCACCTGGATTTGTGTGTGGGGACTTACCCTCATATGTCTTGAATAAACCCCAAGGACTCTGGAGATGATTAGATTTAGAAATTATCAATGCTGTTCTTGATTTACAGAAAACTACCCATCTCTCCTGGGAGAAGGTGTACATTAATATTTGTCATGGGATGTGCTTATGTATGTGTATCTGTCTGAAGACTGGCACGGCATAAGCATTTAGAAGGGTTTTTATAAGTATGACTTGATGAGAATTCAGAAAAGAAAAATCACCCAAAATATATTAGAAATTTCTCAATGCTTCCTTTGCAGTGCATGTGTGAGGGAGAAGGAATGTCATAATTTATCAATGCAAATAATAATTAAAGGTCCTCATTAAGAAGTGCAATGGCTCTTCCTGCCCTCACCCCGAGTTTGCAGTAAAAATGTACTCCGGGAGTCAAAATGTTACATACAAAAATCAATAACTTGCCTTTTTTTTTTTTTTTTGAAGATGAAGTTTTGCTCTTGTCACCCAGGCTGGAGTACAGTGGTGTACAACCTTGGCTCACTGCAACCTCTGCCTCCCAGGTTCAAGTGATTCTTCTGCCTCAGCCTCCCAAGTAGCTGATATTACAGGTGCACGCCACCATGCCCAGCTAGTTCTTTTGTATTTTTAGTAGAGACGAGGTTTCGCCATGTTGGCCAGACTGGTCTCCAACTCCTGAGACCACTCTCCTCAGCCTCTCAAAATGCTGGAATTACAGGCGTGAGCCACCACGCCTGGCCAATAACTTGCCATTTTATAATTAAAAGAGAAAGTAAATGGTCTACTTTCTCTTTTAAGTCTACTAAATTAGGAAAATTACCTTTAGGAGAGATTGAAAATATTGATTTTAATTTACAAAATATGTGAACTTTTCATGCCCCATTCTGAGACAATTGGAGGCTGGGTTGTTAATTCTGCATAAGCTTCAGAAAATCAAATAATTACACTATGGGGATATTATAAAATATGTCATTAACACACAACCTTATATAGAGAAATGACTAATAAGTCTGGCTTTCTATCTTAAGCAGATACAGAGCCAGCCTACTAAAAATAAAAAGCAAATCAATGACAAGGTCTTCATTTCAGCTTTGAGGCACACTCAGAATTGCAAGATAAATTCAGGCTATTTTTATAGCTAGGGAAATTTAAAATGCCCCATAAATTCTTAGTCAGGGCTATATAGATGCATGACAGTAATAATTATACCTGGATATGGAAATGAATGCGCTCTGAATCTACCACTTTGCAGAGGTCCATTCCGTAAATGCAGGTGCCTGAAACTTCAGATTTAAGCCAGCCAGACTTTCAGTGTTTGCAGCTCTTCAAATATTTCAAAAGAATTGCTCTGCAGTGTTAAAATTACAGCAACTTGTCCCCACATTTCTGAATATCGTGAGCTCTGTCTACCTACATACAAATGTACAGTGGAAAAGGAAAGTGTGTGGATTTTCCGGATAATCCAGATAGTGGCAGCATGAAACACAGATACTCAGATTTCTCAGGTAACACTTGTTGAATATGGTGGTGGTGGTGGCAGCTGGAATAATACAGAATGATTATGTTACTTCTCTTCTTTCATTCCTTTGGTTTGCACACAGAGCAGTAGCATGATCATAGGAGACAGTCGACGGAATCATGACCTTTAATATTAAGAAAAAAAAAATGAACAGGCTGGTGCATCACTTGACATCAGAAGTTCATGACCAGCCTAGCCAACACGGCAAAACCCTGTCTCTACAAGAAAAAAAAAAAAAAAAAAGCCGGGCATGGTAACGGGCACCTGTAATCCCAGCTACTCAGGAGGCTGAGGCAGGAGAATTGCTTGAACCCAGAAGGTGGAGGTTGTAGTGAGCCGAGATGGTAAGATCGTGCCAGCCTGGGCAAAAAAAAAAAAAAAAAAAAAAAAAAAAAAAAAAAAAAAACACAACTCACCAGTATCAACTGATTGTAAAGAACATGAATTCTGAGATGATCAAAGCCTGATTTCAAAATCTGGCCTCCTCCTGACCAGCTGTGAAATCTCAGAGCAGTAATACCAACTTTTTGTATTTTGGTTTCCTCATACGGAAAATTGGCATGAGGATTAAATACAATAAACTTATGTACAGTGCTTAGAACAGTGCCTGGCCCATAGAAAGTATCCAGTAAATATTAACTTACATTGTAACATTTTGTCTTCCTCTAACCTAATGATCTAACTTCTGAGGCTCAGCCCTGGGCTAATCCGAATAGCTGCTCTAATGTTCTAGAAGTCATGCGGATTAATTTATTCTCATATGTATAAATCGGTCTGAACCGTTTCTGTCATCTTAATGTCCTCCTAAACACCCACAGATACGTTTGTGGCTTTGAAAGTACAAGTAACGGAGATAGTTGGTATTTTCTTCCTTACTAGACCCAAGGGTAACTGACAACTCCATTGCACAGGATCAGAAAAATGTAAAAATGCATTTCTCCCTCTTCACCGCAACGCACGCATCCATACCCTTCCTCCCCACAAGAAGGCTTACTTGTTCTCCCCTCGGCTATTTTAGGCTGAAAATATGCACTCGGATATGCGCACATAGACAGAAACTGATATTTCTTTAACTTCTCCACTCATGGGCAGTGCCTGCTGCAGAGGCATAGAAGCTGTTGTCTGAATCTTCAACCATTTGGGGCATTTGATTTCCTTGCAGCTTTGCACAAAGATGCATCCCAGCAACACATGCCATGTTCTGTGTGTCCCCTGAATAAACTACCATGCCTCTGATCCCAGAAATTAACCCCTAAATGAACACGCTGAGAGCTAAAGGACTAGTACTCTCATCAATGAAGAAAAGAATCTCTTCGTCTCATAGTATACTTAGAATTTAGCGGAATACGCGGCTAACTTTCCCTTCCTGGCAAAGCGATGAACATACTCATTTTTATTTACTAAACGTTTACAGGGGCTGGCTACGCACCACTCTTCGTATATTAACGCATTTAATTCTAATAAACACCAATCAGTTTGTTACTATCATCTCCATTTAACAGATGAGGAAACTGAGGCACAGAGAGGTAAAGTAACTTGCCCAGGGTCACACTGCTAGTGAGTACGGGAAGCAGAATTTGAACCTGAGCTGTGTAGGCATGGTTTCCATGTTCCTCACTCAGCAGAGGTGTCTTCTTAGGAGGGTGTGGGGTTCACAATATGATCATGGAAAGCCTGACGGCTAAGTCTGTTCCCCCCATAAGACTGAACACAGCTATTTTGCAGCGTTAGAATCTCTGGACTTAATCCAGGCTCCTGGTAAAACTCACACATGAAGAATAACTCCAAACATCGCCTACGTAAAATCCAGGAATCGGTTATCCTGTTGAGCCTTTCCAGATTTACCACATTTTTTAACTTAAATTTTGTCAGACTGGTTGTTGTGCCAGAGTAGCTAAGTTTTCTATGTTCCCTTGTCATCTACAAGGGTCAGTGTTTAGTATCAGGAAAATGACAAAAGTTAGGCAGCCCAGGAAGAAACAAAGCAAGGGGTATGACTTACCGTCAAGAGGTTACTAAGGGTGTGGTTCTAGATCAATGGATTATTTATTTCTCCTTATCAAAAAGCAAAAGCCACATCAAAGACTTCTTTTAAATATCCATGTGGCAAATCTACTTCTAAGGTCCTAAGTATTCAATACAGCCTTGTTCAGGAGCAAGGAGACATACAGGCAGTAGTGACGGGCCACGCCTAGGACACCAAGATACGACATCTCAGTCGCTACTGCTTCTGGGTTATGCTGTCCCCAAATTTCTAAGAGAATGGAATTGGTGCTTAGGCAGGGAAGGGGTGAGGAGAGAGACATATTGTGGAAGGCAAAGTAGAGAGAGAAGGAATTGCTAAGGGAAATTGATTCATTAACGAAGACAGACAACTTACTTTTTTTTTTAGTTATCGAAATAGGCCTTCCCTTGGCAATTCCAAATCACTCCTGCATTATTGGAATAATGAAGCCAACTCAGCTCTCTGCTTTGCCAGGAAAAAGAAAATGCCAACCCCAAATGGAAATGTATGGCTACAACACACATTCAGGCACATTGAAATACACTGGGCGCGAGCAGCTCTCCATTTGTTCAATACACTATTGAACAAAGTCACAATGCTTTTTTAGGGCAAAATCAATGTGAATTGTCCTAAGGAACAGTGGCTCCATGCTGACCCCCCCAACCACGAAACTTTCACGATTCCCTTGTAATTTTTAAACTGTTTAAAGCACTGTTGATTTTGCCCAAAGAAATCATTCAGAACTTGTTAGGATAGGAATTCACTTGCTTCAGGTTATTTTACAAAACCCATTCATTCTTGGCAGGCAAAGCACATTTAGAAGAGACCGAGAAGACTTCGTGCAAAGAGAAACTCTTTACCTGCATAGAATTCGGGACTGTAGACCGCACCCACAACTGGATTCAATTTCCAGCCTTAAAACAAATACACAAAAACATTATTATCACATTTCATTCAACATCTTATATAATTGCAAATGAATCACAAATCAAATGGGTTAAATTATTTTGTATTTTAAAATGTACAGGAGGTGTTGTTTGGGCAAGCATAAAAATATGTAAAAATCATACAGAAGAAAATGGATTCATGCCCTCCTTTGATTTTCTGCCAGTGCAAGTTAATGGAATGGAAACTACTGACCAGCCACAAGTGAATCCTTTGAAAATGACATGGTAATTAATTTTCTACTCTACCAATATTTTTTAGAACTACTATAATAATTTCAATTTTTTGTCTTCATATATCACTGCTAGATAATCCATCACACCCCTCTGCATTAAGTTCACAGAAATTAGAAAGCTTGCATAAACAAAATTCTTGGCAGCAATATATTCTAACAATTGTCATTCCTAATTATAACCTCAAGATACTAGAGAATTCCAAAGTGCTTCGTGAAGACCAAAGAAAATAATATTTTATCCCCTAGAGATTTACTGTGGAATACATTTTAATGCATTCAGGAGCCGTAAAAAATTTTTAATCAATGCATGATATCTAAGGTAACTTTCAGATAACCTGTATATATGATGAATGGAATCCTGTAATTTTCCAAATGTTCTGGATGGAGAGGTTTTTGTAAAATGAATCCTGGCCCTTTAGAAATCTTTACTCACAAAAAAGAGCATACAAGAATTTTCACAAATTGGAAAGCACATTACATATATGCTGGGCATTATTTAGGGAACAATTTCCAGAGAATGATAACATTTTAGGGTTTTGTGATTGTTTCCTGCTCCTACTGGTTAAGCCTTTATAAAAGCATCCATGTGGAAGCCGGATGCGGTGGCTCACGCCTGTAATCCCAGCACTTTGGGAGACTGAAACAGGCAGATCACGAGGTCAGGAGTTTGAGACCAGCCTGGCCAACATAGTGAAACCCCATCTCTACTAAAAATACAAAAAATTAGCCAGGCGTGGTGGTGGGCACCTGTAATCCCAACTACTTGGGAGGCAGAGGCAGGAGAATCGCTTGAACCTGGGAGGCAGAGGTTGCAGTAAGCTGAGGTCACGCCATTGCACTCTAGCTCAGGTGACAGTGCAAGACTCCATCTCAAAAGAAATAAAAAAACTCCATGCAGGCCAGACATAGTGGCTCATGCCTGTAATCTTACCACTTTGAGAAGCCAAGGCAGGCAGATCACTTGAGGCTAGGGGTTTCCAGAGACCAGCCTGGCCAACATGGCGAAACTTTGACTCTACTAAAAATACAAAGTAGTACCAACTAATCAGGCTGAGACATGAGAATCGCTTAAACCTAGGAGTCAGAGGTTGCAGTGAGCTGAGATGGTGCCACTGCACTCCAGCCTAGGTGACAGGGCGAGACTCTGTCTCAAAAAGAAAAACAAAAAAACCTTGAAAGAGAGGAGGGTAAGATGTGTACTCCTTTTGCTCTGAGTCCTTGAGCAGAGGATCAAATACTAAAGATCCTTTAATAAATGTTTCTGAGAAAAGGCAATGATAAAAGTTTGAAAGTGAAGGAAGGTATTTTTGACAGTAAGAACTCCCTGTGGTCTGCAGAGAAGAGAGAGGTGTGACTTTCTGCCCCACCTAAGAATAGACCAGAGGTGTTCTAATATCCACTAAGGAAAACGGAGGCTCACTAACTCAACAGGCCAGTATGTCTGTTGAAATCCAGAACTTTCTAAAACTTTTTAAGAATGTTTTCTAAGAACTTTCAATTCCAACTTCAAGAAGCTAGGTGGTTTACAGCCCCTGAGTTGATCTTAGAATAGTTTCTCAAAGTGTTAACACTTCAATTACCTGGGAGGCATATTTAATTCCTAGGCCCCATTTTTAGAGCGACAGAAAGAAACATGAAATTCTGAGACCTATTGCCCTACCGGTTTCTGAAATTCCATACTGACACCCTCCTCTCTTGTATTAATCACATCTTGCCTTATAAGAATTTCTATAGTGATGGAAAAATAAATATTAGTTCAGACATTTCAGAATGTGTTTTATGAGTATGGAAATGACTTCAATTTGACCAACTGAAATTCCACTGCTTCCTTTTTTCTTAAAAAAGTCCAATTCCTGAGGATATGGAAATTAATGTCTACATTTCAACTTGGAGTCTAAAAAAAAAGTACAAAAAACTAGTAGAAAATAAAGCTGCAGACATTCACAGAAACCTAGAATTTGTGAACTCAATCTATATGGGGTCACGAATAATTAAGTGCTCACTCTTCATCTTTCTACTGTTCTCCATCTCATACCCTACTGATGCTCCTCCCTCTTATTGGTAGTGGAGATGGTGTCTTTTCCATACTGTTCATCTCAGGTTTTGTTTTTTGAATATCCTTACTACCTTAAATACTTTCTTCTGCATATAAGACTTGCTTTTCCTTTTCATTGAAGGTATACTTATCAATGAATTTTGGTGTAGCTCTTAAAGATTGTAAATTTGCCAGTGGCCTCATTTTTCTAAAAATAAAACAAAAAAATTACAGATCTCTCAGAGGCATTTGAGGCTGCCTAGAAATCATGTTTATCTCATCTGCCTACCTACGTATCCATCTATCTACTGACCTTTCTATCTATAAACATACCTATAATCTATCTATCCACCTATAATCTGCTGTTTGTTTCCCTGTCTTTCTGCAAGTTATGAGTTTGCGAAGTCTACCCATGGCAATCTCTTCATTAAAAAAAAATAGAAAATAAATGATATTCTCATATTCTCCATCAGGAGATCTGTGCTATCTCATGTCTGTAACTATCAATTGTTAGAAATATAATTGATAAAGTCTCCTCTACAAGAAAACAACTGGGAATCTGTGTGTCACAAAATGAAATGCTCCGGTCATTATGGGAACATGAGTGCAGGTGTCAACCTTCTTCCCATCCTTGATCCCTTCTAAACAAGGCTACCCCACTCCTACTATAGGAAACCAAAGTCCTTTCTGAACTCGACAATGCATGTGAAAACCCAACTTCTAGTCTCCCTCTTCTCTCTCTACTCATGAAACCTGTTATTCACCAAGTCTTTCTCCCTTCAGCAAATGGCATCTCCATCTAGTTGGTTGCTCAAAATAAAATTATTCATCAATACTTCCTTGATTCATCTCTTACCTTCATACCCCATGTGCAATCCATTAGAAAATTCTGTTGGTTAAAACTTGAAAATTTCTTCCCTCCTTCTCCATTGCCACCACTACAGACCAAGGCATTCCCATCTCTACTTGGACAGGTCCAACAGCAGAAATGCCCCAATTCTCACCATCTCCTCTTCCTCCTCCTTCCCCCATGTCCATTCTGGTCATAGTGACCAAAGCAATTTTTAAAAAGAACATCAGCTTTATCATCCTGCTACTCAGAATTCAATAGCTCCTTCCCAACTTAAGATCAGCACACATGTCTTACCTTAGTGAAAAAGCACACACTGACTATTAACCAAACTATTTGGTACCACTTTGGTACCATTTCCCTTTGTTTCCCTGTCCCCTTCTCTCCCAGCTACAGTGATACTGGGCATTTTCATCTTTATAAACCCCCCCAAGATCACCGTATATCAAAGTCTCTTTGTATCCACTTCTCCTTATCCTTGGAGAACTCTCCAGTTCTTCACAAAGTTGACTTGATGTTATTTAGGGCTCTGGAGTCTTTTCAGAACATGCCAGTTAATGTCACTTTCCCACCTCCTCTTAGAGTTACTCTTGGATTCCATGATTCCATTCCCAGTTTTATTTTCTGCATTGCCGTTAATGCTATCTGGATTTAACTTCTTTCTTTGCTTGCTCTTAATCGTCTTTTATAACCATTCTCCCTCATCACAATTAAGTCAAGCAGGCAAGACTGCTATCCAACATGAATCTCCAGCACCTAAAACATTGTTTGGCAAAGTAAGCATTCCATAAGTATTTACTTGGTTTTTCTGTAAATAAACTAAAGGAATATAGAGTTTTTTCCTAAGAGACTAATTTTTTTTTTTTGGCTCTGATTATGTCTCCTTCCAATCTTCAAGGACCTGCTTCACATAGGGCTATATATTAAATAAAGAATCCTGTTAGGGATGACTGTTGTCCCGGTTGCTTAGTTGAATTACTTTTTTGATGTAGGCATTTATTGCTATACACTTTTTGATTAGCACTGCTTTTGCTGTATCCCATAGACTTTGGCATGTCATGTTTCCATTTTAATTTATATCAGAAAATTTTAAAATTCCTTCACTGACCCAGTGGACATTCAGGAGCACACTGCTGAATTTCCAAGTATTTGTACAGTTTCCAAAGTTCCTCTTGCTATTGATTTCTAGTTTTATTCTATTATGGTCTAAGAAAATACTTGATATAGTTTAAAAATTTTTTTAATTTATTGAGACTTGTTTGGTGGCCTGACATGTAGCTTACCCTGGAGAATGTTCCATGTGTTGATGAGAAGATGTACTCTGCAGCTGCTGGATAAGGTATGCTGTAAATGTCAGTTATGTCCATTTGGTCTAGAATGCAGCCCTTGAAAATCACCTCCACTCAGACTTACAGAGCTCATGTGGGCTTATGTAAATGCATGCAAATCACATGCAAATGGACCCACATTCCCTGTGACTCCTTCTCGTACCTGAAAGAGACCCTTGGGATAACCCTGCTGGAGATAAGAGTCTGCACTGTCAGGAAGATGAACAAAATGATCCCATTTTTAATTTCTTAGGCAGTTTGTGTATGTCCCCAGGCCTTGCAAATTCAGAGATTTTGATCAAGGACATTAAACTGAACAATGAGGCTTACAACAAAAGGAGAACAGCGGATAAGGCCCACTGGTCCCAGCCTCCCAGGGCCCCTCCAGCCTTGCAACAAGGCAATGGAGCAGAGACCAGATGTCTTGGGGTCTGGCTCTATCAGACACACTAGCAGTTTAGACCCCTCTGTGGCCGGGAATCAAGGGGCTATATCCGAATTGGCACTCCCCTCCCCAAATTTAGCTTATCACAGGTCAAGTGTCAGCATTTCTAAAAGATGCTGGCTACGACCTATATTAACTATGTTACCTGTGACTGCATTGGGTGTTAAAAGACCAAGTCTGAATGTGCACACAAAAAACATCAGCACAGGTTTTCTCTAAGGCTTTGCTGGGTTACATATCAAAGGAACGCATTCCAGAGAGCATCCTTATGTACACTACAGGAGTTACAAAAACTGCCTGTCAATGCTTTCTAAAGACATATACTAAGGATGCCAGAGACCTGGCAGCTGACACGGTACAGGAGGCAACTCTCAAATACGAAGCAAAAAGAAGCAAGGTGTGCGTTGGGTACAAAGGTGTTTTGTTTGGGTTCACTCAGTATTCTTTAATGGCGTGTATTTATTGCCAACGTTTAAATTCCGTCTAAAATACGGGATTTCTATTTCTCTTGAAACATTGCTACAAATGGTAACTTTAAGCTGAGAATCCCTCATAGACAGACTTATTAGAGGTGGCCAGGGGCTAGTGCATTTAACTTCCCACTTAGTCACATGTGCCACTGCTCCCCATCGTGAGCCTGATGTGGAGATCAAATGTTTGAGATCTTTTATTGTTACTTTGTGGTGGTAGTGCTGTTGATTTTTCCTTGTAGATAAATATTTTACTTTACTTCAGTAAGGAAACAATAGCCAGTCCCAAAAGACTAAGTTTTTCAAAGACTCTCTTTTACCTGTTCAGCCCCTTTTAGCATCTGAAGAATTGATCCTTAAACTAGTATCTATCAGGGAATTCAACTATCCATGACAATAAAGGAATAATATGATTTAATATTGAGACTGTGTAATCAAATACTACTGGGCTATAAATAGCAGTAAAAAAAATCTTTTAGGGCGCTTTGCATGCCTAGCATTGTGTTGAGTACTTGATCTCTCATAATTATCACAAAGAACTATGATGTAGTTCCCATCATTTGTTTGGTTCCCACTAGAGAGCTGGCACATGGAGAGTTTAAACAACTTGCCTACGATTGAACAGCCAGTGAATGGCAGAACTGATACTGGCAACGAAGTCTACCTCTCTCCAGAGTCTTGGATTTGTTTGCCCTATTTTCATCCTTCCTAACATCTCTAAGAAAATGAAAAAGCCATGTCTAGCACCCATGCTTCCCCAGTATCCAGGAAATCCTTGTGAATTCAGCTCTCGATCTTGTAATGCAGATCCAACATCTGATCCCCGAAGAATACAGCAAACCCCAACTCCTCCGCGTGGGTAGGTGTCCTTAGGAGAAATAGCAATAGAGAAATAGTCCAATTCCCTCTTTGGGGAACCTTTCAATAGAATATCCAGAAGCCTACAGCTCATTCTACAGCTTTTCCTTATGTCATTGTTTAAATATCCTGAGAATAGCATCCACACCCTCTATGTTACGAACCATACACCTCTCTAACAGACAGGTATCCCATCACATTTAGAATTCAGTCTTTTTTATCACTGGAAACTTTGCAGCTGCTAAAACTTTTTCTGGATATGTGATTGAGGTAATGTATGAATGTGATGCTGGCATTGATGACTATATTTCATCACCTGGAGATGACCTGAAACTTTGATAGCTCTAGTAATTTATAATTTTGCTGAAGTACCATTTCTATGCTTTGCGAGAATGAAATATGAAGCTAATGAGTGAACCTCACCGATGGCTTAATTTTCTCATTTCAATGTGACTTTATTGGTCCTGACTTACCCTCTTTTGCCATAACTCTATCCTCCTGCCTATTAAGGATTTGAGAGGGCCCTATATTTTATCAGTAATATTGTATTGCCACTTAAGGGAATTTATTTGTAGTGGCGATACTCATGAGTTGAAACTTGGGACTACTTTTCTTTGAATACCAAAGTTCTCCATAATCTCCACTACAGAAGCCACAGTCTTTATATAATTAGAATTGACATTTGTTTTTAATAAATTCTACTGTGTCTATCCATCAAGTCCTTAGGTGCCATACTCAGTATGTGTGACACGAACAATTCTGAGTTCCTTTTGCAGGTACATGGATGAGAGACCTGTATGACTGACTTAATCCTGGAAACTGAGTGCATGGCTACCTGGAATGGGACATGGGATGTGCAAGGCAACATCGGGCAGGAACACGAGGTTGCACATTTAGCAATTTTTTTACTATTGTAGTTGATTGCCACTTGAGTGCATTTCTACAAGAAGACAAAGGGAAAGTGATGCCTGATACACACACGCAGGCAGGGTCACAAGATTCTGTTACTTCATAATAAAAAGAAAATGCTAGGCCAGAAGTGGTGGCTCATGCCTATAATCCTAGCATTTTTGGAGGCCGAGACAGGCAGATTGCTTGAGCTCAGGAGTTCGAGACTAGCCTGGGCAACATGGTGAAACTTCATCTCTACAAAAAGTAAAAAACTAGCTAGGCATTGTGGCATGTGGCTGTAATCCCAACTACCAGGGAGGATTGCTTGAGCCTGGGAGGCAGAGGTTGCAGTGAGCCAAGATTGTGCCCCTGCCCTCCAGCCTGGGTGAAAAAGTGAGACCCTGTCTCAAAAAAGAAAAAAAAAATTGCTTTATTACTTCATCTTCTCTAGCCTCAATGTTGCATCTCTAAAGTAGGGATAATCATGTCCTCTTTACAGGACTTCATGTGTGTCTAGTGCACTTAAAATGCCTCATATAAAGCATACCTCATATTCCAGAAAGGCTAGTTATTTATAAACGGGCTTTGAATCGTGTTTAAAAAATCCTACAGGACTAGTTTTCAGTCCCTGGGCATAAAATTGATCAATAACTCTTTTAAAATAAATATACATGCACATGGCTTATGGAATAATATTTGGCTTTTCTTGCTCTAGTTTCTCACTGGGCACACATGAGCAGCTAGTCATAAACAGGCTCGCATGTGCCTGGGCAACTGTGCAACTTTGTAATTAAAGACTGCCCAACCGTCAGGTTGATGTCACCATGTTTTAAATCTAGCAAGTTTCAGAGTCACTGCTTTTCCCCAAGTAGAAAGGCTGTATGACACATAAATCAGAGGTTTGCTTCAGTTCCGCACTGGCCATTAAAAGTCTGGTGTGAAGATAGTCTTTACCATTTAAGGGCATGTCTTGGTTGCTAAAGTTGAGAAAAACGGTCAGCAGAATAAGCAATTCTTCTGGTCTTTCAACTTAGAGCCCTATTACATAGATGGTATATCCCTGTTTAATGATGCCCCTTTTAAAATCAAGAGCAAACTGACTGTCAAATTGGTAGTCACTGGCAAAGAAACAGGAAAAACAAAACTACCAAGTGACAATACATTGCTAATCACAATAAAACAAAACAATGATCTAACAATCAGTATTTAGTTCTGATTGAACCCATTTATCTGTTTTGTGTAATATTATGTAACCACTGAAATGAATTAGTCTAATCTTTATATATTGAAAGAACTCTATATAGATTTATAAAAACCCAATTATCAGGTGTATCATATTAGTCACATAAAAATATACAATCCTGTGAATACTACAAATGAACACCTATTACGTGCATAGGCATGAATACGCAAAATAAAACTAGACAGCAATCTGTAATTGTGGCTTCCTGTGATGGGGAGGTAGGAAACCAGGGTGGCAATGGAGTTATTTAAAATATATTTTAGACTTGTTTTTAATGTTGCTTTTAATTTTTTTTTTTACTTTTAAAAAGTATCTCCTTGTGCAATTAAAACTTTAGAACTATAAAATTCCATATATCTCCTTTTGATGTAATAAAGTTATATTATTTTCATAAACCTGAATCAAAGAAAAAATGTCAGTCTCACAATTTAACACAACAATTAGCATTTTGGCATGTTATCATTTATCTAAAGTTATGCTATAAACATTTATTTCAATTTTTTAATTATGAGACCCTTTATGGTCTGTATCCTGCTCATTTTAATGGGCATAATATTCTACCCTGTGTCTATACTTCAACTTCATTGCTTTAATTTTTGGTACAATTAAGTATGTGATTAACATAGTGGCAGGTTTCTCCCTCATATATCTTAAGAGATACTTATTTTGAGAAGAATTAAAGAATCAAAATGTTTGAACATTTTTTAATGACTCATATGTGAATGCTTTTTAGGAGTTTTCAGAAGTTTTATTGATAAGAACAGAAATTCCAT
The DNA here is from genome assembly GCF_000951045.1 of Mandrillus leucophaeus. Classification (NCBI taxonomy): domain Eukaryota; kingdom Metazoa; phylum Chordata; class Mammalia; order Primates; family Cercopithecidae; genus Mandrillus; species Mandrillus leucophaeus. Next base: position 147,496 of record NW_012106575.1, read on the forward strand.
TATCCTGATGGGGTCTGCAATACACAACTCAACTAGCAACATTCTCAACTAGCCCAAAATAACACTGAGCAGCCCAGAGAGAAACAAATAACTCACTCACACGTTCTGATAACCCTGTGGAATTCAGACATGAGGTATCCTCCAAACCACTTCAAATGCCTAATCTTTCTGGAGAAGACTCAAAGACAGAATAAATTATGTGATTGCACCTCCAGGAATGATTAGTAATCAACGAGGAGATGGTGTTGAAAAGCAAACAAACTAAACCTCCAATTCTCCCCTCAACTTACTGTAATAACCAATTAAATTATCAAACTAATTTCCAAATAATTGCTGTATCTCAATCCCAAACAAGAGTTATTCTAGAAAGAAGGGAAAAAGGGCATACACACTTAACCTGAACACTCCATTTGCCTTTGTTGTGAAAATAATCTTACTGATGTAGGTGGTTCACTGTAGCAGCAGGTCAGTAGTAAAAACAGTGTCGATGCCCAGCAAACACAGCTTGTTGTAATAGAATCTCTGGTTACATTACTTGAAGAGTTAGAGGTAGAGAGAATTTCTTGTAAAAGGCCAATCTCTACTTACCATTTGTATAAGGGTTGACGGTCTTTTTATTTGTCATTACACGTGCTGTGGCATTATTTACCTATGTACATAGAAAACTCAAATAAGCACATATTCTAGGGCCAGCTCCCAATTCAATTAGTTGCATGCATTATGACCGTGATTACTTATTAAAAAAAGAAAACTGAAAACTAAAATGCATTTTAATTTATAAAAGGCAGTAGGTGCATAACAAAATCATACATTTTAAAAATTACATGTACTTCATAACCATTTAACTTACAAATCATTTCAATAAAGCAATGTCATATCATTAAGAGTTTAATAAAGAGACAGTAAAAGCAAATTAAAAGATACTGCATAATTGAAGATTTAAAAGCATGCGTGTACTCCATGGTAACACAGAAACAATATTTTTTTAACATAAAATAAAATTTATATGAAGGAGCATGCAGTGGAGAAGAGAGAATAGACAAGGTACAAGGGAACATAAATGTCAAAAAAAGGGACAAACAAGTCTTAGCCGTGTGCAACACTTTAAGAGGAAAGAACCATCAGGAAAGCAACATCTAGCATTCAACACTTGGAACAAGAGCCTTTTACATCGCAAGAATTAACAAAATCATTCAAGCTTTAAAGTCACAGCTAACAAAAGGATAAAAGAGAGGGTGCATTGTTTAACACAATATGGAGTTAACAATCTGAGTAAGATGTGCACCGGTCATAACTCAATCCAGTCAGTGCCTCCCAGGCTAGCTTAGAACGTACACTCAATTACAGGCGTACCAATATCCAAAAAAATAGAGCATCAAGAAAACTTAATACGACAAGTCAAAAAAATTCACGTGGTATATATATGTATATAGATATATCAGCACTAAATACGTGAAACGGCAGATGGACTTCACCACTTACCATTCACCACCATCGCCAGCATGGGTTTGTATACAGTTACCATGGTTACTGAGAGTTTGGTGAGGGGCCTAAGCGTTATCGTCGAAGGGGAAAATGAAAGGCAAAATATGCAACATCTTACTCCAAAGACTAAAGCATTTGTAACTGGTATTAAAAAAAAAATTTAACAAATATGACCCTGTGGCTATGTTGCGGGAGATCCCAGTGGCACAAATAGCAGACTCTGAGTGTCAGTATTTTGGTATTTATGCTTTCAGTGAACAGGGGCCAGATATTGAACAGGAAATCCTGTTTGGTTATTCACTTTGTTATCAAAAGAATACAGAAATTCAAACTGGCTTCTTAAAAAAAAAAAAAAAAATCAGAGGTTTAGTAAAAACCTCTGATTTTTTTTTTCCAAAAAACAAAACAAAAGAAAACAAAAAATACAATCTTTTTTGCTTTCCCAATTTGGTTTAATTTGCAAACCACTGTGGATCCCTCTTCAACCCTGAAGTGGAAAGAAAAAGAAAAACAAACTGTTCTGTATTTTATTTGGTTTGCAACACTGTCTATTCTTTGGAACCTATTGCACCCATTAATTATAAAACATAGAAAATAACAACAACAAAAAACCCTTTCCGGTTAACCTTTCTTTTGTCTCACGTTTGCCATCCACCTTTCAGTGGTAATAAGAGTAACATAATAAAGTAAAATTAAAAAAAAAAGTAAGGCCAGTTTTCCTTTTTATATATAAAAATATATATATATATATATAAACAATGAGGGGGAATAGGGTCACATACAAGACGCCAATGATGCATCTGGAACAACGAATGAGCGTGAAGCAGACATTTATAAAAAAGATGAAAAGGAAAATATTTTGAACATGCACCTCGATTTTACGGCCCTCTACCACGGTGCCGTGTAATTTCTCCCTCGCCCTGTCCGCATCGGCACTATTTTCGAAAGTTACGAAACCAAATCCCTGCATGCAGGAGGGAGAAGGGAAAACAACATGCAGATTATTATTTCAGTCAACGACCACTTGGTAATGTTCTCTCGCTTTAATTTCTATTTCTTGTCCTGGCTTCAGTTCTGTAACATGCAAATTAGAGAAATTATAAGAGTACTGAGATGTGCAATAATTAAGCGACAAATGTGAACAAGATATTTTTTTCTGTCACCAGTTAGCTGTAACCCCTGAAGTATTCAAAGAAGGATACCAAAAATACCTTTCTAAATGTCACTACAGAAGAAAATAAATCTAACGAAAAGAAAATGAGATCAAAATAAATTTACAGTGTCTTCACAGAGAATAAAATGAAATAACGAGGAAAAGAAAAGGGAACCACTTTTTTGACATGCAAATTAAAAATAAAATAAAATAAAACGTGTGCACGAAATTCAACAATGAATGCCAAAATCCTCTAACATTGCCTACAGAGTCATGCCGTGTGGTTTTAAGAACATCTCTTCCTCATGCAGGTTTAGGGTTATTCAAATTGGTCAATTCTACAGCCTTTACTTCTCAAAAATAAAAGTTAAAAGCCTAAAAAAGGAAAGACCTTTTTAAATAACAAATCTCAAACTCTTTGGTCTAGTAAACAAAGTCACATGAAATGAATAGAAATAAACTTCAGTTGATTAATACAAACAATTCAATATTTGTGATCATACTTTCCCCACTCTTCAAATTGCATACTTGCTTTTGAATCTGACAACCTTCCATCCTACTTTATTAACCAGAAAGGGAAAGGTGTACCCATATTGTAAAGTTCTGGCATTAGGTCAATATTTACTTTTCATATCAACGGGCAGCAAAGAAACTTTGTTAATAGAATGTAATTTGTAATAATATTCTGGCCACTTCCTCTTTTACTGATAGATAACATATATACCTTTTAATTTACCACAAGTACATTGGCTTTTAATATTTCAACCTCAAAAATCAACCCCACTAAACTATATTGTCAAAATCCATATTTTGTCTTCACTGACATTGTTCCTAAGTACAGAAAATATGACACACCATTTTTAAAGCCCCTAAAAATATTTGTACATCTTGTTCAGAAATATACACCAACCTTTTGAACAATTTCCACATAAATATCCCCAGCTCTTTCTGATTGTTCACTGTAAACTGGGTGAAATCAAGCAATACTTTGGGGCTCCTTTTAGCATCAAATAATCCATGTTGGCTCCAAGCTTAGTTGGGACAGTGTAATACCTAGTTTTACTAAAGAAATGCACAATAATTACAAATACATGGTAGTTACAACCAACTGGTGATAACTTCCAATCCTACATTAGATCTCTATAATGACCTCCAAATTTAAGGCTAAAGAGGTATTGGACACAGGGTGGGGAACATCACACACCAGGGCCTGTCAGGGGGTGGGGGGCGGGGAGGGGGAGAGCATTAGGAGAAATGCGTAATGTAAATGACTAGTTGATGCGTGCAGCAAACCAACATGGCACATGTATACCTATGTAACCTGCACGTTGTGCACATGTACCCTGGAACTTAAAGTATAATAAAACAAAAAGGTGTTGTCCAATGGGCTGGCTAAGGGAACTTTTCAACAGTCAGAATAGGCTCATCGGCCGCAGAGGACAGGGGATGTGGATGTATTCCAGTGAGGGTAGATGACTATTTGTCAGGATTCTATAGATAGCTGTACCTCAGTATCCACTACAGATTAGTTCCAAGATACCCTCGCCCCAGATTCTCAAGTCCCACAGTCACTCCGTGGAACGTGAGTATAGAAGAAAATCAGCCCTCTGTATATCGTGGAACGTGAGTATAGAACAAAATTAGCCCTCTGTATATGCGGGTCACACATCCTGGGAATACTGCCTTTGGTTGGAGAAAAAAATTCACGTGTAAGTGGACCTGCACAGTTCAAACCCGTGTTCAACGGTGAACTGTATTGAGAAAAATAACATTTCTTTAGGGGATTGAACCAAATTACCTTCCATAATCTTTCCCATGGTGAGGCTCTGTGATTAGGATAAGCCTGAATTATCTGATTCATTTAAGATTACTTGTTCCATAACAGAAGGGGTCTTGCTTAGTCTTCTACATGCAGTATGCCCATATTGGGTACATGAATACACTTGCTAACTGTATAGTTCGGAAATGATTGTTCTTCAAAGGGAAAAAAGACAGAATTGAGGGTGATTTCGCTCAATTTGACAGTTCTAACTCTTGGCCAGTAGCTATCAAACGTAGCCGCACATCAGAAGGAACTTGGCAGCACATTAAACATTGAGATTCCTGAGCCTTGCTTTGGATCTACTGGATTAGAATCCCAGAGTGGAGTCCAGAAATGTGTTTGCTTAAAATGAGTGGCCCAGCGATTTGATTTCCATGACCTCTCATTTCACTATGTGTGATCAAAACCATCAAAAGAAGGTTTTGGGCCAGGCATGGTGGCTCACACCTGTAATCCAAGCACTTTGGGAGGCCAAGGCAGGAGGATCACTTGAGCCCAGGAGTTTGAGACTGGGCTGAGTAACATGGCAAAACCCCATCTCTACCAAAAAAAAAAAAGAAGAAAAAAAAAGAAAAAATCAGCTGGGTGTAATGGTGTGCCCCTGTGATCCCAGCCTGAGCCCAGGAGATTGAAGCTGTAGTGAGCTGTGATCACACCCCTGCACTACAGCCTGGGTGACAGAGCAAGACCCTGTCTCCCA
>NW_012106575.1:152705-159990 GCF_000951045.1 Mandrillus leucophaeus
GATCCCAGCCTGAGCCCAGGAGATTGAAGCTGTAGTCACCTGAGATCACGACCCTGCACTACAGCCTGGGTAAAAGAGCAAGACCCAGTCTCCCAAAAAAAAAAAAAAAAAAAAAAAAAAAAGCCCGGTGTGACAGCCTACACCTATTGTCTCAGCTACTTGGGAGGCTGAGGTGGGAAGGTTCTTTGCTTGAGCCCGGGAGGTTGAGGCTGCAGTGAACTGTGACTGTTCCCCTGTACTCCAGCCTGGGTAAGACCCTGTCTCAAAAAGAGCAGGTTTTCATTCTTTGTAATAAGTGAATTTTGTATTGCTGATTTCTATAGATTCTTGACTATAGATTTTGACTCGGTTACTTGGAGCTTACATGTAGAGGTACAGCTACAAACCGCATGTCCCAGGCTTCTTGGGGATGTTCTCTTCCTCCCTGATGGGCCTAAGTTCCTAGCAACCATAGCCATGCCACAGATTCCAAAAGGAATCAGAGAAACGACGGCTTTGGATTTATATTCTCTCTAGGCAAGACAAGAAAATCCATAGCCCCACTGATGTAGCTGGAGGGCGAGGTGGTGCCATTTCTGCCGATGGGAACTAGCAGTCATTATTACCACAGCACTGGGAAGAACATAGCCAGGTGAGACTGAACACTCACCTACCTGTCCAACATTATCCTCCAGAATCTTGCTCTCAAGCTTCATGTCTGAACCCAAGGCAAACCTACTGCCCTGAAATCAGCATCATGTGTTTAGGAGAGACAAAGGCAGAAAAAGAAATACATTTTGAATCCCAAGGAAGGGGCACGTACTAAAAAGGAAATAGCCTGATCTATTCTGAAGTTCTCACTTTTTAAGCGAAGAGAATATATTAATTCTTTTTTTATGATTATTCTCATTATATTCTGCTAAACTTCTTTCTCTCTTGTCGGCTACTTGGTATTCCTCATTTAGAGTTGAGATTTGCCAAAGTTGGGTGCAGAAAGAACTTGCTCCAGACAGTCCTCAAAATGCCAAACAGACTTTCCTACCTGTTCCATTGGATAATTCTACCTCCCATCCAGAAAAGAAGTGGCATGGCCTCCCTGGGTTAGCAGGTTATCAAAATTCTAACCTGCGGGTTGCAATGTAACCAGAAAGCCCTCACCTGGTCCTCTCCATGAGCAGGGAGCCTTTGCTATGAAGCACAGGTGCCAGGCAACTTTTGAGAACAGGTGCTAAGGTTGTTTTTTTCTGACCTGCCTCATGGTCGGGATTCTAACTCAAGGAAACAGCAATTTGCAGTTTTTAAAAAGATGAATATTTTTACCTCTGCCTTAAAAAGAACAAAACAAGCACATTCTGAGCCTGGCTTGCTGGGCATAGGGCTGAGTGTGATGTTGATGTGTAACTGCTTAAAAAATCAAGACTGCAAGAAAGGGGTACAGAGAAGGGGAGTCAGAGACACATCTTCCCAGTGTTTACCTTTAATGCTACTAAAGAAAAGAAATCGGTGGTCTGTGCCCTGCTGTGAACAGGTACCATCAGTAGGGTAGATAACGGCGGCCTTAAGAGGATTGCCAGACTGGCGTGACTTGCTTACTTTAAAATATTTTTACAAATCATACATTCTGATCCTCCTGTATCCTAGTTATTGTTCTTTTTTCATCTTTTGTATTTTTAGGCAATATCTTCCTTTTTTTGCATTCATGCAAATACACCATTTTATATCTTAAAGGCTTAAATAAAGCACGCTGGATGGATGAATGTACGGATTTTTCATCTTAGATGAAAAAATCCAGTCCTCTAGGTTCTGGTGCAGGGAAATCATATTTAGAAGAAGGGAGATGTTGATGTGAGTATCTGAAGAATCATTTTCCGATGGGACTATGAGCCCTCTCATCTCACTTTTATTCCAGTGACCTTTGCACATGCAACTTCTCCTGCATGCAAGACATCTCTCTTTCCCCTCTCTAGGAAATTCTTATGCATCTCTCTCTCTCTCTCTCTCTCAGCTTACATGTTGCTTCTTTCCAGAAGCCTTCTCACAATATCTGTCTGCCTGTTCAGACTCTCAGCGGCCGCTCACATCACCATAGAACAACACAGTCTACTGCAGTCACTCAGCTTCCTAGTCCGTCTGTCCTGCTACTCAGGTAAGCCCATGCAGACAGGAAGTATTTCTGCCTTACTCATAGTTGGCTCTCATGAAATGCAACAAACACTTAATGCTATCTACTGAATCAAAGATCAAAGTGTAGATTTCTGTTTTTTCTTTGAGACAGAACTTCACTCTTCTTGCCCAGGCTGTAGTGCAATGGCTCGATCTCGGCTCACCGCAACCTCTGTCTCCCGGATTCAAGCAGTTCTCCTGCCTCAGCCTCCCGAGTAGCTGGGATTACAAGCACGTGCCACCACACCCCGCTAATTTTGTATTTTTAACTGAGACAGTGTTTCTCCATGTTAGTCAGACTGGTCTTGAACTCCCTACCTCAGGTGATCCGCCTACCTCAGCCTCCCAAAGTGCTGGGATTATAGGCATGAGCCACCGTACCTGGCCAGATTTCTTAAGTATATACTTAGGGGGGAGTAGCTGTATCTGTCTGTAGCTCCTAAATAGAGCATATCATAGGTAAATGAGATGGTTGGGCAAATCTCCTAAAAAGGAAAAATAAATTACAGGATCATTCACCCCTGAATGCTTACAAATTCTCATTTTCTGTCTGATATCTCCTTAAAATGCAGTTTTTCTGCATTCTTGCTATTCATCCATACACTAAGTACTTGAGTTATACATTCCCAAGATAATATGCTTACTGTCTGTGCATGTATCTTGTTGGTTGGTTGGTTGTTCTGAGACAAGGTCTCACTCTGTCACCCAAGCTGGAGTGCAGTGGTGCAGTCATAACTCACTAAAGCCTTGACCTCCTGGGATCAAGCAATCCTCCTGCCTCAACCTCCCCAGTAGCTCAGACTACAAGTGTGTATCACCATGCCCAGCTAATTTTTAATTATTTTGTGGAGGTGGGGTCTCACTGTTGTCCAGACTGGTCTTGAACTCCTGGCTTCAGACAATACTCCCACCTCAGTTTCCTAAAGGGCTGGAATGCGCATCCACCCCTTAAGTACATATGGGTTTCTATGTCCGCATACACATACACACAAACCCAGCACACACAGCCTCCAGCACTGAGTGGCCTGCCTGAAGAACTGCTCTAGAGAACGAAAGGCAAGAAGGTGAGTTCCTGGCTCGTAAGGGCCCACTCATTTTCTGGCTGTCTGTCCAGCGCCAAATGATGAAAATGAGGTCATAGCAATGGTTGAGGTTTCTGAACCATTAAAATGGAAATGCTCATCTAAATAAGGCTCTTTCCCATAAAGGATGATGTCAAGTATGAAAAATATCCCTGTGAGCTGCTTCCCCCATTTAGCAGTTCCAACTGGACTGTCTCAGTGCCATTCCAGCAGTACCTAAACAGTCAGCTCCAACACCTGCAAGACAAGCTCTTTCAGAGGGCGCATACCCACTGAGAGAGGCTATTTTAGATGTTTCCTAAACCAAAAGAATAAAGACCAAAAAAAGACAGCTTCACAAAGTCAGGATCTGGATGCAGCAAACTTAAATGGTCTTTTTCCTGAAGCCCCCAGAGATAGACTAATCATGGGAATGACGGAAGATGTCTTAAAAATAGTATCGCCATTGTACTTTCAAAATAGCAAATGATATTCTTCTAATGTCCCAAAACAGCTCTCAGAAGGAATTAAATAGCTTTCTTCAACTGGCAAAAGTTACAAAACAAAACATAAATTAAACATATTAAAAAATCAAACACATCTTTGAAGGCAGTGCTGCTATAGACAGACTGAGAGTCAGAACAAAGTTGGTCAACATTCAGGTCATCTACAATTTTGCCAAGAATACAGAAGGCCCGAGTGAACAGGATTAGGCTGGGCTCATTTTTCTCTCAATGCACTTTGCTTTGCAGTTATAGAGATAGTCCCCATAATAATTTTCATACCAGAAGCAGGAAGATAGTTAAGTTCGAGAATGATTGTACAATACCTGAAGCTATGGGAAAATGACAAGGTCCCTGAAGGAGCAGAATCACAAAGTGTAATGGATTCTGTTTTGCTTTTGTTTTCACTCATCTGACAGATTACAACATCACTTTGGCCGTGGAGGAGAAAATACTGCGGTTTTCTTTCCTTGATGGGATCAGCATCATCCTAGCTAATTAGTACTAAATCAACTTAGGAGGGAAGAAAACTATCCAAAAAAAAAAAAAAAAAAAAAAAAATTCAAAGGTTTGCTTTATGGGGGCAGAGACGGTTATATATACCCAAAAGAACTGGCACTGTGGCCTGTGACACTTCAAATAAAGCCAGTACCACTTAGTGACCCTCCATGATGCTGACTTGCCCCAAATTGCCAGTGTAAGGAGAGTCAATGGTCTGAAACCAGTATCTCTCAACATATTTGCATTCATAGTCTGAGGATGCAAGGAGAAGGGAACTTAAAATTCCTAACAGCCTGGGGAGTGGCAGCTAGGAGACCTGGCAGAGCTATTGAAGGCATTCACTTTCTGGTTACCAAGATCCGTATCTTTTTTGTTCTCCATGATTTCTCCCTGTTAACCCCTTGTGTCTGCTGATAGGTCTCATGTGGTGTTTTCCTCAATTGGGGATTTTCATAGGGTTCCTGAGTGCTCTGTGGGTGCAGGTGGTAAGAGGACACTTGAAGAACAGCAGCAACAACCAAAGCCCAACACTATTAAGCACCACTACCTGTTACACTCACAGGGAAGGCTTGTCATGGGTCTAAAAGGAGAGACACAGCATTGATCATTTTAAGGACAGGCCTGGAAGTGTGGTTAAAACACAGGTTGCTGAGCACTAACTTGACAGTTTCAAATTCAACAGGTCAGGGCTGGAGCCTGAGAACTTGCATTTCTAATCAGTTCCTAGGTGATGCTGATGTTCCTGGTCTGGGACCACCCTTGGTTAACCACTGATAGAGAGGCTTTAGAAGTGTTTGTGTTTTTTTCTTCTCCCAACATATTTCTTTTGTTTGTTTCTTTGTTTTTGAGACAGGGTCTCGCTGTCACCCAGGCTGGGGTGCAGTGGTGCAATCTCGGCTCACTGCAACCACCACCTAATGGGTGCAAGCCTCCTAAGTAGCTGGGACTGCAGGTGCTGCCACCACACCCAGCTAATTTTTGTATTTTTAGTAGAGATGAGGTTTCACCATGTTACCCAGGCTGGTCTGGAGCACCTGACTTCAGGTGATCTACCCACCTCAGCCTCCCAAAGTACTGGAATTACAGGCATAAGCCATTGCACCCAGCCCGTATTTCTGTTTTGAAACAGAACCTCCCCTGATCCCAAACCTCCCCATAGAGCCCCTGACTTTGATTAGAGCTTGGGAATCCATTTAAAAATTGGTTTCCTCGAAAAAACAAACTCAAAGGAATGGCAAATCGCAAAGTGTGGATTGGTAAACATAGTAATGAATAAAATTATATTCAAAAGGTTGGTGTATATGAGATTTTTCTCCCCTACAACCCAGGAAAATAACTGCACTTTATTAATACAGAATAATCACATATTTACCTGCTCATGAGACTATCAACTCACTTTTTAATATAAAGAACATAATTATCACTGAAAAACAAAAATGTAGCAACATCATTATTTTTTTAAGCATGGATAATTTTCCTCTGGAAACTTGATAAAAATATATATATATATAAAAAACAGCAATTTAAAATTATTCCCCTTATACATTTTAAACTGAACCCGATGTCTTTCCCACCATTTTGAAAACGGAAGGTGGTCTCTAAAGGAACTCCCGCTGAAGTGTATTTTCACAATGAGCTGATTAAGACAGTGCAGTTGTTTCCCCTTACAACAAACATTTAAAAATAAACTAAACAATTCTAAAGTGAATTAAGTTGCTTACCTTTGAGCCTCGCTCATTAAAAATAATTTCAACATCTAAGATTTTACCAAATTGCTGCAAAGAAATAGAAATATCTTATAAGCAAGAAGAGAAATGCAGTAGACATTATTAGGTACAGTAGTAATTGTTTCCGACGCCAATTTTTTCTCTTAATATCAAGGATATACATTTTATGTTTTATGGCTAATGGGCTTGAAACAAGAGAAAACAAAACCACCCATATTTTCTCCTTATTAAGGAACACACCAACAGGGCTTGGTACAAAATATTAAGAGGTGAATTCTACTTTACTTTTTCTTTTTCTTTTTTTTTTCCTGTGTGCATGTCTGCGTTCCCAGGCACTGAGCAGCAAAGATTTAAAAGTGGCTAGTATGTATATACAATGACCCTTCTGGTCTATCCCACCAAACAATGGAAGAAACACCCTTGATGAAATGCGATTTTGATAATCAATGTCCAGTGAGAATTTGATGTGACTGGTTTTGGCTCCCAGCTCACATAAAATCTAGGAGCAGCTCTATCATATGAGAAAGAAACTATGAACACAAAAGCAAACTCCACTATCCAGGCACCATCATCATGATGGTATCAGCAGTTGTAATCAGTGCTTGGGCTGAAATTCTCTATATTATTAAACAAACAGATTTTAGATAACTAGCATGACTAGGCTCTATGAAAAGTCCAGAAACAGAGACTCAGATTATAAATAGAGACAAATAAAATGCAGACACCTGGTTAAATTTAAATTTCAGATTTTTCAGGATATGTCACACGCAATATTTGGGACATACTTATACTTAATATCTGGTTTATTTGAACTTCAAATTCAATGACTGCGTCTTACATATTTTTTAAATTGGTGAAATCTGGAGTTTCCAGTGAGAAATGCACATCAAGCAATTCTTGATTCACGTTTCAAAATGGAGAGTATGGGCCCTAGAACTACGGGCATCAGATCATCTGAAATCCTTTCCTCCAACCTTGGAAGTTTTTCAGTTTTCTGAGATTACACGAAGTAGTGTGGGCATTTCTTGAGTATAATAGACTAACCTGCGTATGGGCAGGGAAGAGAGAAGGTGATGTAAAATCATGTACCGTGGCCCAGGAAAAATAAAACGAGAATTTTATCTCCATGCAGAATGAGAGCAAATGCCCTTTGAGTGATTAAAAATTAAACAGGGCAACATAAATATTTCCATCCTATTTTTTGGTTTTGTTTTGAGCTTTCCTATCATTCCATTCACTTCGGCATTCTGGATTTTAATTGCATCCTTTATGACCCTCAGAGGTTCTGTATTCCATTTCCCCCCTGAATGGACAGCATTACACGTACTTCCATGTAGCAGAGGACAGAGTG
>NW_012106575.1:160040-182877 GCF_000951045.1 Mandrillus leucophaeus
GAGCACCTGACTTCAGGTGATCTACCCACCTCAGCCTCCCAAAGTACTGGAATTACAGGCATAAGCCATTGCACCCAGCCCGTATTTCTGTTTTGAAACAGAACCTCCCCTGATCCCAAACCTCCCCATAGAGCCCCTGACTTTGATTAGAGCTTGGGAATCCATTTAAAAATTGGTTTCCTCGAAAAAACAAACTCAAAGGAATGGCAAATCGCAAAGTGTGGATTGGTAAACATAGTAATGAATAAAATTATATTCAAAAGGTTGGTGTATATGAGATTTTTCTCCCCTACAACCCAGGAAAATAACTGCACTTTATTAATACAGAATAATCACATATTTACCTGCTCATGAGACTATCAACTCACTTTTTAATATAAAGAACATAATTATCACTGAAAAACAAAAATGTAGCAACATCATTATTTTTTTAAGCATGGATAATTTTCCTCTGGAAACTTGATAAAAATATATATATATATAAAAAACAGCAATTTAAAATTATTCCCCTTATACATTTTAAACTGAACCCGATGTCTTTCCCACCATTTTGAAAACGGAAGGTGGTCTCTAAAGGAACTCCCGCTGAAGTGTATTTTCACAATGAGCTGATTAAGACAGTGCAGTTGTTTCCCCTTACAACAAACATTTAAAAATAAACTAAACAATTCTAAAGTGAATTAAGTTGCTTACCTTTGAGCCTCGCTCATTAAAAATAATTTCAACATCTAAGATTTTACCAAATTGCTGCAAAGAAATAGAAATATCTTATAAGCAAGAAGAGAAATGCAGTAGACATTATTAGGTACAGTAGTAATTGTTTCCGACGCCAATTTTTTCTCTTAATATCAAGGATATACATTTTATGTTTTATGGCTAATGGGCTTGAAACAAGAGAAAACAAAACCACCCATATTTTCTCCTTATTAAGGAACACACCAACAGGGCTTGGTACAAAATATTAAGAGGTGAATTCTACTTTACTTTTTCTTTTTCTTTTTTTTTTCCTGTGTGCATGTCTGCGTTCCCAGGCACTGAGCAGCAAAGATTTAAAAGTGGCTAGTATGTATATACAATGACCCTTCTGGTCTATCCCACCAAACAATGGAAGAAACACCCTTGATGAAATGCGATTTTGATAATCAATGTCCAGTGAGAATTTGATGTGACTGGTTTTGGCTCCCAGCTCACATAAAATCTAGGAGCAGCTCTATCATATGAGAAAGAAACTATGAACACAAAAGCAAACTCCACTATCCAGGCACCATCATCATGATGGTATCAGCAGTTGTAATCAGTGCTTGGGCTGAAATTCTCTATATTATTAAACAAACAGATTTTAGATAACTAGCATGACTAGGCTCTATGAAAAGTCCAGAAACAGAGACTCAGATTATAAATAGAGACAAATAAAATGCAGACACCTGGTTAAATTTAAATTTCAGATTTTTCAGGATATGTCACACGCAATATTTGGGACATACTTATACTTAATATCTGGTTTATTTGAACTTCAAATTCAATGACTGCGTCTTACATATTTTTTAAATTGGTGAAATCTGGAGTTTCCAGTGAGAAATGCACATCAAGCAATTCTTGATTCACGTTTCAAAATGGAGAGTATGGGCCCTAGAACTACGGGCATCAGATCATCTGAAATCCTTTCCTCCAACCTTGGAAGTTTTTCAGTTTTCTGAGATTACACGAAGTAGTGTGGGCATTTCTTGAGTATAATAGACTAACCTGCGTATGGGCAGGGAAGAGAGAAGGTGATGTAAAATCATGTACCGTGGCCCAGGAAAAATAAAACGAGAATTTTATCTCCATGCAGAATGAGAGCAAATGCCCTTTGAGTGATTAAAAATTAAACAGGGCAACATAAATATTTCCATCCTATTTTTTGGTTTTGTTTTGAGCTTTCCTATCATTCCATTCACTTCGGCATTCTGGATTTTAATTGCATCCTTTATGACCCTCAGAGGTTCTGTATTCCATTTCCCCCCTGAATGGACAGCATTACACGTACTTCCATGTAGCAGAGGACAGAGTGACTGGGGTGTGAGGGGTGGGGCAGGATGAAAAAGGAACAAACAAAAAGACCACACGAGAAGCAGGGGAGGTTTGCCTGACCAATGTGTTCCAGTCAGAGTATCCAGAGACGCAGAGAGTGAATGTCAAGAGGGTCCTACTAACATTCAAGAAACAAACTATTTAGAACATACAGATGCTATCCTCTGGAATGTACAAAGAAATCCACCCTCCCCGAAACAGTAGAAACAAGTGTGTATGCCACTGGAATACAGACAGCTCAGTCTTGAAATAAAAATAGTTCTGACTATGGAAAAAAGTAACCAAAAGTTTGTCATTCTGTACCATAGAAATGTGCCCATGCCTCAGGATCCATACACTATCCAGCCAGGGGAATCATAGACGTGCATATTTCTAGTTGTGAAACAAAGAACTACTAGTACTTCTGCTCAGAGTAGCAAAGGATAGGAAGAAACCAAGGCGAAAATACTCAGAAGAGAATACAGAAATGGGTCACATTGCTCGCACACACAATGGAAACGCCAACAAACATGCAGCTAACTCATCCTGCAATTTGTGGACTTAGATCTTTTGGTCAAGAGAATTCCTTTACAGAGCATTTTCAGTGCCCCAGTTTTAGGCAGAGAAAAATCACTGGAAATAGAAGAAAACTTTCAGATGGGGGAAATGAAGGATTTGCCGTTCAAATGTGAACTGAATTTCATAGTAAAGAAACCTCCAGTTTTGTGAACTCCTCAAGCAGTAATTTTGATACAAACACCCTAGAATATTCAGTCTATACAGACGCTATCATATTTATTTCAGGCATAAGAGCCTAGAAGCACATATATTTACAGAAAGAGAAGCTTGACAAGGACTTCTTCCAAAACCACGATGCAACTGTCATCTATGGAACATTCTCTAGGCAGTCAACCCAAAAACATTTCCTTTAAAATAAGATCTGATTGAGACAGAACCAATCAAACAGCAGTCTTAGCATGTGTCATTCCCTAAATGAAACAATGACATCAGCTGCCCTGAAATGGTCTCAAAGTTTGCTTCTGTGGCAGTTGCTGTTAGGTTGACGGTTCTCAAAGCCAGTGAAACAAGCCCGAAGAAGAATGCTGATGTAAGCCCCATTTCCAAGACAGTTGTGTACTATATTTATAGTATCAACAGTTTAATTGGGAAGTTTGCTACTAATGATGTAAACACAGCTGGCACATTTTCAATTTAAATAGACACAACTCATTCGCAGACATAACTAGCATTTGTTTGCTCAACAGCAATGTTCAGCTGCATTCAACAACGCCTCAACTCCACACAAGGTGTCTCAATAGCTGTATCCAGAACAGGATCCAGGCCAGGCACGGTGGCTAACACCTGTAATCCCAGCACTTTGGGAGACTGAGGTGGGCAGAACATGAGGTCGGGAGTTCGAGACCAGCCTGGCCAACATGGTGAAACCCTGTCTCTACTAAAAATGTAAAAATTAGCCAGGCACACTGGCAGGAGCCTGTTATCCCAGCTACTTGGGAGGCTGAGGCAGAAGAATCACTTGATCCTGGGAGGTGGAGGTGGCAGTGAACCGAGAATGTGCCACTGCGCTCCAGCCTGGGCGACAGAGCGAGACTCCGTCTCAAAAAACAAAACAAGATCTAGAAGTTTACAGGCACACACTTGGGCAAATATGTACCAAGCATTTTTAGATGTTCTCAGATCAAACAATATTTCTCTGAAAAACTGTGAAGGATGTTCAATGGATACAGCATAAAACATAAAGGTTAGTTCAAAGATTGTGCATAGTGGCCAAGGAAAGGCATCATCCCAGTTTTTCTTAGTGTCAGCTTCGTGTTCAGAATGCAGAAGTAGGAGGTACCACGCCCTATCCCACCATAATGGCCTCACTCCTCATAACATCATGGTAGATGGAACTTTGCATTAACATCATAAGTACAGGCAAGCCCGTCTCATTACTAAAAAGTGACCTTGAAATCTTCCTT
Source organism: Mandrillus leucophaeus (assembly GCF_000951045.1). NCBI lineage: Eukaryota > Metazoa > Chordata > Mammalia > Primates > Cercopithecidae > Mandrillus > Mandrillus leucophaeus. Next base: position 164,072 of record NW_012106575.1, read on the forward strand.
TGCATGTGCTGAAAGTCATGTGATCTGTTTTGTGTGACAATAAAGAGAGGTTCAGTGGACTATTTTCCTGCCCAGAGGGCCCATATTTTGTTTTCTTGTGTTTTTTGATTTTATTGCTGTAAAAACTGGGTCTCCCTATGTTGCCCAGGCTGGTCTCAAATTCTCGAACTCAAGCAATCCTTCCACCTCGGCCTCCCAAAGTCCTGGGATTACAGGTATAAGCCACCACCATGCCTAGCCAAGAGGGTCTGTATTTTGACCCCTAAAGTAAGGCTTGCAGAATCAACAAGGGTGTTGTGTAAATTTGAGAACTGCAGTCACTGAGCAACTGTTTGACAATTCCGTGATGGCATCCAGAACATCCATCCATCTGTTGTAGCAGAGGTCTGGATATATCACAATCCACTTCTCTCACTTCAAACCCAGAATGTTTAAATTTTAAATATTAAGTTAAACATTCTATTCAGGGCACCATATATTGCAATTAATTTGTTAGAAATCCATATATTCCTCTCTTGAGATCATCAAACATTTATCTGTAAAGAAAATGCAAGTTCATGCATGATACCTAACATGAAGACAAAGCTCCAGTAAAAAGGAGCCACGTATAAAACTAACACCCCTTCCAATGAACCATTTAATATCAATGCCACTGCACAGAACAGCTCCATTCACTTGGACCTCAACTAGCATTTTTTAAAGACTGTGGCTTCTGCTTTGTACGTTGTAGCCATATAACATCTTCCCCAAGGAATGTTCCATCTCAAATGAAAAAAAATAAGATGAGCTAGAAGATTTAATGCCAAACATGGGAACAAATGCCTCCATTGAGTACAAAGTAAAGAATATGAAAAAGGTAATCAGAATCCCAATCTTCATGAAGAAGTGCTGAAGATACAAATTAAAAATAAAATGAGTCACCTGCAGTAACCATTAGGCATGCAATGGTTGCAGATGGCATGGTCGAATTATTAATGGTTACAGACGTTGTAATGACCACTGCCAAGTTTTAGGCAGTTTGAAGAAGGAGGTTCCTTTTTTGTCTTGTTTTGCTTTTGACTTTAAAATCCCATGCCTGTATTTAACAAGAGACAAAGAGAGGGGAAAGCACAAAGATCTTTGTGACTGTTTATCTCTGTAATTGTCCTCACTGTAACCCCTGTCAAAGTGGGAAGACAAAGACAGGACAGAGCGCCAAAAGGAGAGAAGATGTCTCATGTCCAAATGATGTCGGAAGTACCTAATTGGAGTTAAACTGTAGTTTCTTGCAGTAACTATGACCTGAAAGAGAAAACCCTCCTAAATTCCCTAAACTCCAGTGCGGGGAGCCAATGAGAATGTTTACAGATGCTTCACAATGTGATTCCTGCCGCTAAATGTATCCTATAACAAGAATGACTCTGTGACCACCACCATTTGGCAGGAAACAACAGATTTTTAGTGCATAAAACTGCATTTCTTTAGAATGGTAGTTGTAAACTATGGAGGCTTAAGAGTCATTACAAGGGGGTCTGTGAATCTGTATGTTCCTGGTACTTTTATAGACAAAATTTACAGAAAAAATAAAGCTTTCAAAAAATCTTTCAGAAAAAATAGTTTCAAAAAATGGACACAGATGCTACTTGTGATGAACAAGGTTAAGTTTGTGCTACTGAATGCATGGTGCATTCTCTTAATTGATAGGCATTAAGTGTATCTATCATCTTGTCAAATTGACATCTTGTCAGTTGCTTGAAAATCTTGACTATAAAGTGATGGCACACGCATGTAGTCCCAGCTAGTCAAGAAGCTGAGGAACGAGAATCGCTTGAACCCAGGAGAAAGACTGCAATGAGCCGAGATCATGCCACTTCACTCCAGTCTAGGCAACAAAATTAGACTTTGTCACAAAAAAGGGGGGCTACTGGATATGTGCAGTACCTCACATCTCACGCTGTAATCCCAGCACGTTGGAAGGCCAAGGTGGGAGGGTTGATTGAGGCCAGGAATTTGTGACCAGCCTGGACAACGAAGTGAGACCCCATCTCTATTTAAAAAAAAAAAAAAAAAAAAACTTAAAAAAATTAGCCAAGCATGGTGGCTTGTGTCTGTAGTCTCAGCTACTTAGGAGGTTGAGGTGGGAGGATCCCTTGAGCCCAAGAGTTTGCAGTGAGCGTGATCACACCACTACACTCTAGCCTGGGTAACAGAGTGAGAACTTGTCTTTTTAAAAACAAGAGCCGGGCCAGCACTTTGGGAGGCCGAGCTGGGTGGATCACAAGGTCAGGAGATCGAGACCATCCTGGCTAAAATGGTGAAACCCCGCCTCTACTAAAAATACAAAAAAGCGAGCTGAGCGTGGTGGCGGGCACCTGTAATCTCAGCTACTCGGGAGGCTGAGGCAGGAGAATGGAGAGAACCCACGAGGCGGAGCTTGCAGTGAGCAGAGATTGTGCCACTGTACTCCAGCCTGGGCAACAGAGTGAGACTCTGTCTCAAAAAATAAACAAATAAAAATAAAAATAAACAAATAAATAAAAACAAGCACCCTGAAACTAGTAGATTTGGATCAAGGTTTGATGACAGGTAGTACAATTTTTTGGCAAGATCTTGCTCCTTGCCGTCTACCCTAACTCTATAAGACTAGAGAGACTCAGAATCCCTTCTCTGATTCCTGTGAATATTTTGAATACCTCTGTGACTTAGCATTGTAGCCTGCAGTAACTTTCACGATAACTAAGAAAACTATGGGGGGAAAGCCCCCTAAAGGGTGGAACTTGGGGTGAGCTGCAATGAGTGACACCATAAAAGAGTGTCAAGACGCTTATTAAGGGGATTGAATTCAAAGCCAACATCACAGTGACACTTGATGAGAAAAAACAGACCGCACAGCAAGACATCTTCCTAACCTGACATGGCAAAGAGAATATAACTCCTCTTACTGCCCATCATTTAAACCTGGTCTTACTGCCTCACACACACTTAACCTCAACTCTCACTTTGAATGCTCTGCACTTTTCAAAGTCATCTTTGACCTGAAAGTGCCCGAGGGTATCTGTTCTGCAGGAGTTGGAGGGGCTCAACTCAAGGTTATTACCAAATGAGAGAGATAAAAGTGCAAGAGCTGACCTTTTCCTCTGAAATGTCAGCATTCAAAGCTGGGTATCTTAAATATTAGGATGCCTGCTCTGCTTTTGTGTCAGATGCATACTTGATAAGCATCGTGTGTGTAAGAAGTAAAAGGTGCAAGCTAATCCCCAACACACAGTGCCTTTTGAGAAGTGAACCAGAGCCTTCCATTTTATACGGAGAACAACACCACAGTGACTCAGAATGGGCATCTTCTTGTTCCTTTTGTGATATTTGCATCCATTTATAAACTCCTAGAGGAGGAGTCTCTGAGCAGCCCACCTTTGCTCTAAGTCAAATGTTAAGGATGTAATTCTTTTCACTGAATCCACAGGCACCTGCTATCATTGCTGGGATGTCATGGGCAAATTGGCTACATTCACAAACGTGAAAGATATCCAAGCCCCGTCATAGCCTTGTCCTTTGGTTGAACGGAGGTCAAAGAAATGGCAAACTCATGGCTTCCCAAAGTGGATAGTGAAGATATCTTTGAGAAAAAAAATAATCAGGGGCAAGATGATCTATAAAAAAGCAATGCTATTATATTCTCCTGTGCTAGTGGTGACTTGTGGCCTGCTCTATATTTCACCATGGTGCCTGGGCATGGCTACCCTTCATGGCATATAGCACCACAGTAAGTGCCTCTGAATCCCTGTCACTAATTTCAGAAAAATGTAGACTTCAGGAATCAACATGAACTTAGAAACTGGTAGCTCATTTGGTGTTGGTGGTGGTGGTTTTGCTTTGTTTGCTAAAATCAGCTTTATGCAGAATTAGTTGTTCTCTATTGCTGCATCTGAAATCTAAATGCACAGTGCCTGGGAAAGACTAGGGAATGCAGGAATACACTATGAGTCACCCTCTGGATAATCTGACAACTGCAAAAGAAAGCAAAACCAAGAGGACTCGGGGTGTATTTTTGCTACAGTATGATGCCCTGGGCCATTGGATTTAGGACCATCAATAGGCTTCTTTCAACAGTGGGTCATCTAGGAATTTGTTTTCCATTTGGCCTTCAAGTTACTTCTTAGAAGAAAACAACTTGGCAAAGTAGATACATGGTGAGCATATGTACAGAAATATACGCTAAAACCATAAAGAGATTCTAGCCACAATATACCCAAAAACTAGACTCTAAAATGTTTCTCCCCGTGCAAACATCTAACCTTAGTATTGTAAATACCCCCAAACTTACACGAGACAGGGAGGTCTCTGGAAACCCCAGAGCGGGCACTGCTGAGAAGAAAGGTGGTACTTACACCAAACATTTGTCTGAGGTCCGGATCCCGGAACCTGAAGGGGATATTGGAGACATGCAGCCGCTTGGGCTGAGACTTGTTTTCCGTGTTTTCAGAAGGTTGTGTCTGGGGCTGGCCATCCGTTGGTGCTGCATCATCTGTCTGCTAAAAGAACAAGAAGAAATCGAAGAGGTTGAGTGGACCACAATGCTCTGTTCCAACGCGCTTTTGCTTGCCCTGAGTGGCAGGAAAAGATCAGAACTAAGGATTCTGAGATGGGAAGAAAATGCTGAGGCATGCATGCATGCATTCATTCAACAAGTGTTTTCTGAGCATCCACTGAGTGCTCATGATGAATCTGGGATTGGGCAGTGGGCAAAGCAGACAAAAATCCCTGCCCTCGGGGAGCATCATTCCAGATAATAAATCCATAAATAGAGTGTTGGCAGACAGAGAAAAGCACTATAGGCTAGAAAAAGCAAAGGAAGGGGACTGGGAGCTGCTGGTGTTGGGAGGTGGGGAGTGGGAACCTCATCAAGAAGGGGGTAATAATTATTACAGGCAGGAGACTGTGTATTTCTTAACTGATGCGGTTCAGAATCTGAAGATATGCCTACATAATTGTTCAGGTAATTGTGCAGATAAAATATAATTAAATGTAAAAAATTTGAAAAGACTAGTTGGCATTCTGGAGTTCAAATAACCAGCTGATTGACTTACTCTTTTAAGATTCTAATTGTACAAACTTGTGCTGTCCACTACAGTTGACCACATGTGACAATTTACATTTAACTGAATTAAAATGATATATTTAACTTCGTTTGCATTAGCTGCATTTCAAGTGCTCAAGAGCCACATGTAGTTAGTGCTTCCATGCTGAGTACTGCAAATACAGAATGTTTCCATCTCTACAGAAAGTTCTGCTGTGCTGTTTGCCTAGACCGTGTAACATTATTAGCATAACTCATTGTTTCACCACCCCTGACTTCCAAATAAGGCTGTATAACATGTTACATTGACACCCATATATAGGCAGGAACTAGGGGAAAAGTCACAGTCACATTATGTATCATTATAGCCACTGCCATACTCTCAGTTCTAGAGTTTTAACATTTCAAACATTTAACATGGGATACTTTCTCTGCAATTAGCATGTGTTGCCTCTAGGTGGCAGTAAATGCCATCCACATCAGATACCAACTTTGAAACTATGATAGAAAGCTTATGCAGAAGCCTATCAAACTTATGAGTGAGGAATCATCCTCACCTATTTATAAGCAATCTAGAAGTACATAATTGGGACAAAACTATCAATATAGGCAGCCAGGTGTAAAATAATAACGACTTAGAGGAGAGAATCTTACAAAGTGAAATACAAAACACTCAGATAACACGGGCATAATTAGCAAGTTTCTCAACAGCCCTGGTATTTACTGGAAGGTTTCATTTGCATTTTCCTTCCTAACACACCCTGAATTGCATGTTGAAGTAAAGACTTCCCGTTGGCTCGCAAACCATTCTTCCAAGCTGCTCTGGTACCAAAAGCCCTACCAGTTGACTTCAAGTTTGAAGTGCAAAGTCATGTATTTAGACTATGTATTTAGTCATTTTGCCTATACTGTTGGATTGAATATGAAGCAGTACGATGGTCATTTTCTTAACTGGAAAATAAAGAATAATGAGTTCATACCTTTTAAGGCTTTGTGATTGAATAATGTATGCTAACTTGGCCAAGTTCCCGGTATATATTCAATAAATGGAAAGTAACGAACTGTCTAGAGTAATGGTAATTTTTTTAAATACCAAAAAGAGAAATAAACCTCTTTTGAGAAACACACAGGAAAGGTTGTCATTTGCTTATTTTTAAAGTGTTTACACATCTTTACTAAGCAACTGCTTTGTGTTAGACACATAAATCAGCCCTCCAAGTCACACGCAATTCCAACTTTAGTGAATGACACCAATAGAGAAAGACAATCATAAATAGAATCATTTTGTCATTGTTTTTTGTTGTTTTCTTGGAGTTGGGTCTTGGTCTGTCACTCAGGCTGGAGTGCCGTGGCACAATCATGGCTCACTGCAGCCTTGAAACCCTGGGCTCAAACAATCTGCCCACATCAGCCTTCCAAGTAGCTAGGACTACAGGCATGCGCCACCACACCACCACACCAAGCTAATTTTTATTTGCAGAGACAGGGTCTCACTATGTTGCCCAGGCTGGTCTTGAACCTCTGGCCTCAAGTGATCCTCCTGCCTCAGCCTCCCAAAGCACTGAGACTACAAGCATGAGCCACCATCCGCAGCCAATACAGACTGGTAAATGTTGGGATAAGAGGCAATCACAAAGGGCTGAGTAACCTTAAATCAGGGTCATGTAACACTGCTGGAGGTTCAGCAAGGGTTGCCAATTCTGGAGGTTAAATTTTAAGTGGGAGATATCTAAGAGAAGAGGTGAAAAGGACTGAGGCTATACCGAGACAGGGCAGCGTACGTGCAGAGATGTCAAATGATGTCTTGGATTCAGAGAGTATGTGTAGCTCCAGCACCACTGGTCAGATGAGGCAGGTATGAAGGGAAGGCAGGAGTGGAGGTTTCAAAGATAGTCAAGGGGCTAGAGCAAAGGACACTGTATGAAACAAGAGTCTGAGCTTCATCCTAAGAGCAATAAGGAGCCACCTAAGGATCACAGCAAGAGGGTGGTACGACCAGCTTGTGACACAAATGATAAATGTCTGTTTAATGGTTGGCTGACTCACTGACCGGAAGTACATGAATAAACAAATGAATGAAGAAGTGTACAATCAACGTCACCACCTTCATGTGATAGTTGAAGAACAACGTTGTAACACTGAAACCCAAACAGAGCAGAATGTGGGTTTTCTCCGCTGAGAATACGAGGTTTGGTGCCATGTCCATGACACAGAAACGAGCTTGAATCATGCAACTGTCCCTTTTCAGATTGTAAGGGGTTTTAGCACTCTACACCCGGACTCGGAGTTTACAGATGCTATAGCTGAAACCCCCAGCTTTCAGTCCATTTTTTTTTCCATCCTGTTAGAAGTTTCTGTTTCAATGCAAAAATAAAATGAGCTCCTTCCTACCCTGAGAAGGAAACATAGATTTGGATTTGTGTACAACTGCTGGATGTTTCAGCTTAATGAACCTAATTAGGAATTACAGAGATTATGATTAAACATATTAAATGATTAATAGCATTGTGCCACTCATGTGAAAATTAAAATTAATCATCTCTAGTCAAACAGCACTTTGGAGAAATCTTTGCATTGTTTCCTTTGATAAAAACATACAATGCTCAATTAATCATTTCATAGTATATGCTTATATACAAATGCCTATAAATTGTTATAGAGAAATACCTGTGTATTAAAAAGAATCCTTAAAGAAAGCATGCAAAAAAAAAAAAAGTGAGCCAAAAGTGTTTCAGGTCATTGTGGGTGTATGGAAAGGGAAAAAGAGGAGTGTTAGGAAGTAGAGGTTGAGGAGTGAAGAAAACAACAGAAAAAGGAAATCTCTTTCAGCCTGCATGCCTTTTATGTGGTGGGATGCAGCACAATGAACCAGGGTTTTGGAATCACGCAGACCATCTCTGTTATTTGCTAATCTTAGGCAGGTCACTGTTCTTCTCTGACCCTCAGTTTACTTTTCCATCAAAGGACATTAATGGGGTAATGGGGCCAGGTGCAGTGGCTCATGCCTGTAATCCCAGCACTTTGCGAGGCTAAGGTGGGAGGATAATTTGAGACCAGCCTGCAAAATAGTGAGACCCTGTCTCCACTAAATAAATTTTTTTTAAAAAGCTGATTATGGCCATGTGCCTGTCATCCCAGGTAGTTGAGAGACTGAGGTGGGAGATGGCTGGAGCCCAGGACATCAAGGCTACAGTGACAGAAAGTCACACCACTGCACTCCAACCTGGGCAATGGAGCAAGACTGCCTCTAAAACAAAAACAAGGCTGGGCGCAGTGCCTCACACCTCTAATCCCAGCACTTTGGGAGGCCGAGACGGGCGGATCACGTGGTCAGGAGATCGAGACCATCCTGGCTAACACGGTGAAACGCCTATAGTCCCAGCTACTTGGGAGGCTGAGGCAGGAGAATGGCGTGAGCCTGGGAGGCGGAGCTTGTAGTGAGCCGAGATTGCGCCACGGCACTCCAGCCTGGGCGACAGAGCGAGACTCTGTCTCAAAAAAAAAAAAAGAAAAAAACAAACAAACAAACAAAAAAAACCAAAAAAAACCAAAACAAAAAGGACACTAATGGTACTAAGCTCACAGGATCGTGGGAAGGACCAAATGCAGCAGGAGATGACAGAGCAGCTACCACAGAGCCTAATGCATGTTGGGGTTAGTGATCGTCACCAACCCCTCCACTGAGTGTGATGTTTTTCTTCCCCTTTTTCTGGGACCTTAAAACAAGCCTGAGTTTTATGTCTCTATATTTGTTTTCTGAAAGATGACCACAAAGCTGGTGGCTTAAAGCCACTGGACTTCATTCTCCTGTAGTTGTACAGACCAGAAATCTAAAATCAAGGTGCCAGGAGGGCCACACTCCCTCTAAAAGATATAGGGGGAGAATCATGCCTTGCCTCATTTAGCTTTTGGTGGCTGCAGGCATTCCTTGACTTGGGTTTGCATCCTTCCATCCTCTGCTTCCATCTTCACAGGCCCTATTCCCTCTACATGGCTGAAATTCCAATTTCCCTCTTCTTTTTTCTTAAAAAGATACTAGGGTCGGGCACGTGGTGGTTTAAGCCTATAATCCCAGCACTTTGGGAGGCTGAGGTGGGCAGATCACAAGGTCAGGAGTTCGAGACCAGCCTGACCAAAATGGTGAAACCCCGTCCCTACTAAAAACACAAAAATTAGCCAGGTGTGGTGGCACATGCCTATAATCCCAGGTACTCAGGAGGCTGAGGCACGAGAATTGCTTGAACCCAGGAGGCAGAGGTTGCAATGAGCTGAGATTGCACCATTGCACTCCAGCCTGGGTGACAGAGCGACACTCTGTCTCAAAAAAGGATATGAGTTGTTGAGCCCACCCTAAATCCAGGATGATTTTGTCTTGATCCTTAATTACATCTGCAAAGATCTCCTTGCCCTCCCCTACCCCTGCCAAATAGGATCATGTTTATGGAAGTTATAACAAGGACGTAGTTTTTGGAGGTCACCATTCCTTCTACTACATCTCTCCACCAAACATACAAATCAAAGGTGCATGGAGTACAAGCAAGCAGCTGTCACCCAGGAGGAAATGCGTCCTCTACCACTTCAGGCAGCATGAAGTTCTCACGATGAGTGGCCTCAAAGCAGATCTAGGAGAAGGAGGAATGAATGTTCCTGCCAGGCTGTCATCTGTCAATAGGAGTTGTGATGGTTAACATCGAGTGTCAACTTGATTGGATGGAAGGATGCAAAGTATTGGTCCTGGGTGTGTCTGTGAGGGTATTGCCAAAGGAGACGAACATTCAAGTCAGTGGAACGGTCGACCCACCCTCAATCTGGGTGGTCACCATCTGATCATCTGCCAGCATGCCTAGGATAAAAGTAGGCAGAGGAACGTGGAAAGACTAGGCTGGCTGAGTTTTCCAGCCTGCAACTCTCCCCCATGCTGGATGCTTCCTGCCCTTGAAAGTGGGACTCCAAGTCCTTCAGCTTTTGGACTCTTGGATCTTTGACCACAGACTGAAGGCTGTACTGTTGGCTTCCCTACTTTTGAGGTTTTGGGACCCAGCCTGACTTCCTTGCTCCTCAGCTTACAGATGGCCTATTGTGGGACTTCACCTTGTGATCGTGTGAGTCAGTACTCCTTAATAAACTCCCCTTTATTTATAGATAAACATCTATCTTATTACTTCTTTCCCACTAGAGAGCCCTAATACAGGAGTCACTTCAGTGAGACCCCCCAAACGAAGAGGAGACTTAAGTCTTCATCTTTCCAGCCCATGCTCCACAGTGGCCTTTGATCATGGCCCTGGATGCAATGACACCTGGCTGGAAAGCCTTTCATTAGCCTCTTGAAATGCCATCAACATTGAAGGACAGAGATGCTGCCTGTATGTTCCCAGTACCTACTACCGTGCCTCACTCAACCTGAGAAGTCGTTATAGCATCCCTGAGAAGCTTGCTGGACGTTATGGCAAAAGCATAGTGTGTAATTCCTAAGGAAAAGACAATGTCAAAAAGCTAGGAAACTGGCTAATAGAACAAACATCTAGAATGCACATTCCTGGAGGGCAGTGGCTACGGGATTCCTAGCTATAGTCCCCAAAGCTGCAGCATATCAAAGCTCAGTGGGAAGTAATCTCTGGAAGAACTCCCAATTTATTGGACTTTATTTTTTGAGACAGAGTTTTACTCTGTTGCCCAGGCCGAAGTGTAGTGGCACAATCTCACCTCACTGCAACCTCTGCCTCCCGGGTTCAAGCGATTTTCCTGCTTCAACCTCCCGAGTAGCTGGGATTTACAGGTGTATGCCACTGCGCCTGGCTAATTTTTGTATTTTTACTAGAGACAGGGTTTCACAATGTTGGTCAGACTGGTCTCGAACTCCTAACCTCAAGTGATCTGCCTGCCTCGGCCTTCCAAAGTGCTGGGATTACAGAGGTGAGCTACTGTGCCTGGCCATAAAAGTTATGTTTGGCTCTGAGGTGAGACCTACCTGAATGGACATGACCATATTTGGGAGATCAGAAGGTGAGACACAGCAATGCAGTAAATTCAGAGAATGGAGGAAATTGAGGGCAGTCAGTAAAGTAAGGATGTCAGAGGTGGACGGGAAAGTGGCCAGGGACACCTCCTTCTCAGTGGTCTCCAACCTAGATCCTCATTGACTGTCTAGGTCTATAAGGTTCAGTGTTCTCGGCCATGACCGCTCCCACCTTGCCTGCTGCCTGTCTCCCATTCTTGCTCGTTGGCCTCTCTGCTTTTTCCTGCCCCCATCTTTGGTCTTTGCATTCATTCTACCCTTTGCCTGGAAGACTCTTTCCCTGGAACACCACATGTAGCTTGCCCAGTTACTGATACAATCTCTGCCCAGGTGTCAACCATTGGAGAAACCTTCAATGGCCCCATGATAACAGCAACTCTGCACCAGCACTCTCTCTCCGCTTGACCACTGATGTCTTCGCAGCACACATCTCTTCTTGCCTTTTTATTATTTTATTCTGTGATTTTGTATATTGCTTATCTTTTCCACCAGGATGTAACTCCAGGAGAGCAGACACTGTAGCTTTTCTGTTCACTGAAACCCTCTACCACTGGACAAGGTTCCTCAATGTCAGTACCATTGACACTTGGGGCTGGTTCATTATTATTATTTTTTTGATGGGTGGATCATCCTGTGCACTGTAGAACGTTCAACAACATCACTGGCCTCCACCCACTACATGCCAGTTGCCTACCCTTGAGTTGGAACCAAAGATATCTCCTGAGATTCAAATGTCTCCTGGGAGGCAAAACTGTGCCACTTGAAACTGCTGACCTGGAGTCCATGATAAGTTCTCAGTAAATATCTGTGGTGTAAATAACAGCCTGGTTTTACCATGAGTGAGCTGCAAGGCTGCTCACTTTCATGTCTCTGGATCTCAGCTTGCAAATACATAAAATGATAAATGTGTACTTGTCCTGGATGCTTTAGAGTGAAATGACATCCAACTCTGTGAATGGTTAAGTCCCATGCATAAAGACGGGACACAATTATCATGATCATTATTAATAGTATTAATAACCATCAGGTTTTGTTTTGTTTTGTTTTGAAACAGTCTGGCTCTGTGGCCAGGCTGGAGTGCAGCAGCACAATCTCGGCTCACGGCAACCTCCGCCTCCTGGGTTCAAGCGATTCTTCTGCCTCAGCCTCCCCAGTAGCTGGGACTACAGGCGTGTGCCACCATGCCCAGCTAATTTGTGAATCTTGAGTAGAGACGGAGTTTGGCCATGTGGGCCAGGCAGGTCTTGAACTGCTGACCGCAGGTGATCCACCTGTTTCAGCCTCCCAAAGTACTGGGATTATAGGCCTGAGCCATGGAGCCCAGCCTAGCTTTTGTTTTATTTCTCAGACCCACGCACAACTCTGAGATGCAGCCTCCCCATCAAACAGGAAAGGCTGCAGGACCCTACACAGATGCGAAGTCTCTTAACCCCAAGAGGTGGGTTTCCAGGTGGCACTTGGCAGAGCTTCCCTCATAAGCTCATTAGGACCACAATGCCAGCTTCTGCCCGGGCCCAGTGTGAAGGCCCTATTAGGAGGCGGGATCTTTGCGGCAGAATTTTTCTTAATAAACAAACTCCCCAGGTATCGGCGCAGGTTATAAATGTTAAGAAAACACCACTGGCACTTTAATCTCCTGAAGATCACTTCGTGCTTCCACAAAGACCTTAATAAAGAACCACGGGGCTCCCTCTGCTATAATCGTTCCTAATTCAATGGATAGCTCTGAGCAACCCAAGACTAATCCTGGTGAAATTGGATTTTGATATCGACCAATCCAGGGATGACTGTTTGAGAGAAAATGCATAGTCGTGTAGCGATACATGTCTTTTGGATTCTGTCCGCGTCCTGGGGTTTCCTCTGTCTGACCCTAGGGAGACACGACTGAGGCCGCCTATGTGGCATCTTCTAGTGATGACCAGGTAACTGGGTACAGAAGCACTGGGAAGGAATTCTTTCTTTAAGTTCTGGCGTGCATGTGCAGGTTTGTTACATAAGTAAACGTGTGCCATGGTGATTTGCGGCACCCATCACCTAAGTATTAAGCCCTGCATGCATCAGCTATTTATCCTGATGCTTTCCCTTCTCCCCTTCCCGCAACGAACCTCAGTGTGTGTTGTTGCCCTCCCTGTGTCCATGTGTTCTCACTGTTCTGCTCCCACTTTGAGTGAGAACGTGCAGTGTTCGGTTTTCTGTTCCTGTGTTAGTTTGCTGAGGATAATAGCTTCTAGCTCCATCCATTGTCCCTGCAAAGAACATAATCTTCTTCCCTTTCATGGCCACATAGTATTTCACAGTGTATATGTACCACATTTTCTTTAAACTATCATCGATGGGCATTTGAGTTGATTCCATGTCTTTGCTATTGTGAATAGTGCTACAATGAACATATGTGTATATGTGTGTTTATAATAGAATGATTTATATTCCTTTGGGTATATACCCAGAAACGGGATTGCCAGGTAAAATGGTATTTTTGGTTCCAGGTATTTGAGGAATCACAACACTGTTTTCCACAATGGTTGAGCTAATTTACGTTCAGGGAAGGAATCTGTATGGCTAGGTAGCTCTATGTTAAAACTCTAGTTTCATCACTAGTCCAGCTATGTACATCCTTCTGAGCCTTAGCTGCAAGCTTAGATAAATGACTTCTATCTCAGGGTTGTCTGTGGGTCCAGGGTACTGGTGGCAGTCCTTACTCATCTAGTATGGGTAAAGTGAAATGTACAAGATACCACCATGAAGTTGTCAGTAGAAATCAGAATACAGATAGAAATTAGAGATTTCGAAGTTCTGTGCTCAGGAGAGAGAAGGGATAATTAGAAATAAAATAAGAACTGTAGCAAATTCTATTTGATGGAAATGAAAAATACATGCACTCATCACACAGCATTAGATATAGTTCAAGGATGCTGGTGAAGAACTTTAGAGAAGCCTGTATAATAAAATGTAAGTGATGTACGTCATTTTAGAATTCTTAGAAGTCAAATTTTTTTTTTTTAAAAATGTAAAATTTTAAGAAGGTCCATTTTAACCCAATTTATTAAGGATATTATTTCAACATGCTATCATGTAAAAGGTATTCTGTATTCTTTTCTTTTTTGGACGATGTCTTTGAAATCTTGTATTTTATACATCTCCATATGGAAACTGAATTGTCATTGGAAATACCTGATTTATATTTAGCCTTTGAAAAAATGACAGTTGAAGGATCTCCAAACGAACTAATAACAATCAAGTATCAGTGCTTACATTTAAATTGAAGTTAAATCAAGTTCACTAGTTGTATTGTTTTTTTTTTTGTTTTGTTTGGAATGGACTCACTGCCATTCCCCAGGCTGGGATGATCAAGGCTCACTGTAATCCCTACTTCCCAGGCTCAAGCGATCCTTCTGCCTTGATCCCCAAAGTGTTGGGATTACAGGCATGAGCCACCACACCCAGCCTCAGTAGCTGTATTTCAGGTGCTCAACAGACACCTGCGGCTGGTGGCTCCCTGTGGTAGACAACACAATGGCCTGCTAAAGATGTGAAGGTTCTAATCCCTGGAACCTTGAATAGGATACTTTACATGGCAATGGAAAATTCAGGTTGGTAATCACAGGACCATAAAATAGATTATCCTGGATTACCTGTGTGGGCCCTGTATAATCACCAGGGTCCTGAGAAGTGAAACAGAGGCCAGTGGCATGGAAGAGAACCCCCAATGTCATGTCAGAGTGAACACCCAGTGAGAAAAACTCAACCCACTATTACTGGTTTTGAAGATGGAGAAAGAGGGGCCATGAGCCCCAGAATGACAGTGGCCTTCAGGAACCAGGAAAGGCATGGGGACAGATCCAATTGTGAGCCTATAGAAATACCATCCTGACAGCTACAATCATTGTAAACCTGGTGATACCTATGCTACACTTCTGATCTCCAGAACTGTAACCTAATAAGCTTGTGTTGTGGAAGTTACTAGGTGTGTGGTCATCTGGCAGCAAAAGAAAACTGCAGTCTCATCAGAAAGCTCAGGTATAGAACATTTTCATCGCTGTCAAGTTCTATGAGGCAGGCCTGCTTTAGAGCCATGGTGTGCTGGGGGGAGAAGAAGCTAAAATGGAAAATGGGTTTAAAAGGGAGGAAAGTAGAGAAAGAAAGTCTTCCCTAGGACAGTGACCATAATGACCATACAGTGACCATAATAGGAGCTAGATAAACTGAAGCTGAGACCTACTGAGCTGCATTCCCAGATAGTTAAGCCTTTTTTTTTTTTTTTTTTTTAAAATGGAGTCTTGCTCTGTCGCCTAGGCTGGAGTGTAGTAGCATGATCTTGGCTCACTGCATGCTGTGCCTCCCAGGTTCACGCCATTATCCTGCCTCAGCCTCCAGAGTAGCTGGGACTACAGGTGCCTGCCACCACACCCGGCTAATTTTTTGTATTTCTAGTAGAGATGAGGTTTCACTGTGTTAGCCAGGATGGTCTCCATCTCCTGACCTCATCATCCGCCCACCTCGGCCTCCCAAAGTGCTGGGATTATAGGTGTGAGTCACTGCGCCCAGCCAGTTAAGGCATTCTAAGGCACAGGATGAAATTAAGAGGTCAGCACAAGATACACATAATAAACACATTGCCGATAAAACAGGTTGCAGTAAAGAAGCCAGCCAAATCACACCAAAACCAAGATGGCAACGAAAGTGACCTCTGGTCATCCTCACTAGTCATTATACGCTCATTACAACGCATTAGCATGCTAAGAGACACTCCCACCAGCAGCACCACAACAGTTTACAAATGCCATGGCAATGTCAGGAAATTACTCTATGTGGTCTAAAAGAGTGAGAAACCCTCAGTTCTGGAAACTGCCCACCCCTTTCCCGGAGAACTCATGAATAATCCACCCCTTGTTTAACGTATAATCAAGAAATAATCATAAAAACAGACAACCAGCAGCCCTCAGGGCTGCTCCACCTATGCGGTAGCCACTCTTTTGTTTCTTTACTTCTGTAATAAACTTATTTTTACTTGATGGATTCACCTCGAATTCTTTTTGCGTGAGATCCAAGAAGCCTCTCTTGGGGTCTGGATCAGGACCCCTTCCCAGGAACAATAGTATCCTTTGACATGAGGAATATTATTTAGTCAACTCTAAGTTTCAAATACACCATTTTTAAATGAAAAATTTGGGATACTAATATTTTTCTAGGGCAATATTGTAAAAAATAAATACCCAGCTTTAATTCTAGGTTGGGTGGGTCTCTCATGTAGTTGGTTCCACTAGTGGTAGCTGTCAGCTGTGACTTCTGTCGCTATCACTATTGTTATTTGGTGGTATTTCCCTTTACTCTGTAAATAAATGTTTCTTAATCTATTTCTGTGTTCATGTATACACTGAAGATTTTATGGAAGTGTGGACCACCTTTTGGGGGAAAAATACACATACACCTAAATTTTGCATACAATCTCAGAAAGTTCACAAGCTCCCTGGAGGATACATAGACACCCCTGGATGTGGCCCAGGACTACTGAGGAAGGCTTTTGCTTCTCCCCGATCCTGAGTTAAGACCAAGGATTCTGGCTATCACTGATGCTGAACGCTACCTCCACTGGTAGCTTATAAGCAAAATGTGAAACTGGCTAAACTGTCTGGGATAGAGGATGGAAAATAAAACCGTACTGAGGTCCTACCATGAGCTAGGCATCTCGCTAGGTGTTTTCCATGCCTTATTTTACTGAGTTGCCGTAACAACTAGGAAAACTGAGGCTCAGAGTGGTTAGGCCATCTATCTGAAGTCACACAGCCAGGAGATGGAAGGATTGAACTTAGGATGTCTAACTCCATATCTGAAACTCTCTTCGCTCCTCAATGACCTTTCAAGGTCAAGGTGAAGATGCTCTGGAAAGTCTAAGCTACAGCCACGCAGACCAGCTGCCAAGTACCTATAGAGAGGAGTAAAGATTCACAGTAACCCTAAATGCCTGTGTTCTAGGTCTGGGCTGGAACCAGAGTGGTGAGGTGGGTGAATGAGACCCTAGCTCATCCAGCCAACTAAAAAGCAAACAAAACCAGGCTGCTTCAACTGTGTTGTTTGAACTACTAGAGTCGTGGGTTGACCTCTGTTAAGCCCTCACTGACAAGTTTTCTTACTAGAATAAGCATCCTATGGATAAACACCGTATCAAATGCTGCCTAGAATATGAGCATCCCGTGGATAAACACTGTATCAAACACACTATATCAAAAGCCCTTTACTATGGCACATAGTAGGCGCTCAGCAAGTCTTTACTGAAGCATTCCAGGAAACTAATGATTTGGGCCCAGCTGCTGCTTCATCCACGAGCATCCCCAAATTCACCATCATGGTGTAGGAACCCAACACCTAAGACACGACGTGAATGCAGCATGATTCTCCCCACAGTCAGCCTACTGACTATTCAGCATCTTTCCTTTCCAACAGGCTTCCTCCCCTCCATGCACAAAACTCTTCACAGTGATAAATAAAAAGTGTACTTTGAATAGCCAGCTGCTGCTCCCTCTTCCACCAATCAAGTTATTTCTCAGAGAGAAAAGCTTGTGAGTGTCTTCGAGGCATTATTTGATTAAGTTGACAATATTATGTGAGCGATGGTTGAGTACCCACTGCGAAGTACTTTGGACCAAATTGATTTGTGTAACGAACACTTGCTCTGTCTCTTCTTGCAGCCTGAATAGCGGTCTTGATTTAGCCAGTAATGCTGGGCGCCGAGTGAATTTACAGGGTCCACGGTCCCTCTCTCTCTCTCAATCTGCAGAGAATAGCAGGGCAGAGCATGGGCTGGCATAATTCAATACATTGTACTATAAGCTCAGAAAATAATATCGCAGAGCTCTGCAATATACCTATTTGATTTGATTTGTAAACCTGATAAAAAAGCAATCGAGAAAAGTTCGGGGGAAAATATATATGTTCTAAGCAAAAATGTAACTATATTGAATGTGTACAAAGAATCCAAGGATGGTGGCGGGTGGGGGAAAAAAAATCATGCATACTAAATCAACTTCATACCCTAAATTAGACAATATTGCACATTCTCCATTTAAAACGAAGCAAGATTGTGAAGTTATTTTCCATTAAAAGTAATAATAATGGTAAGCCCAGGGAATGTGAATTAAAACCCGTACTTCGGGTTTTCTCACAATCCTACTTCAAAACAGGGTTTGTACAGATCCTCCCGGCTTCCCGCTTTTTCATTTCAGCTCTGTCGGCAAACAAATAAGTTAATCACACAGCTTTGGATGTAGTTAATGCCTCATTCTGAGCCTGGCTGGGCTGATTCCACAGCCAGGTGACACAGATTTAAGAAATACATCACATTTCCCTACCACTCGAATAAATTCAATGCTCTGCTCCAGTGATGAAATTCCTCTGAAAGGAGAAGGGCTAGAGGACAGAGAAGGGCTGACTCCAAATTCCTTTGCTATTTTTATTCCTTGGGAAAAAATAGGACGAATGTACAAGGGGTCAGGTGTTTAACACATCAGTAAAGGACACAGCCTGTCTAGGTGTCTGTATTAGTCTTCTCAGGCAGTTATAACAAACTATCATAGGCTGGGTGGTTTAAACAGACATTTATTTCTCGCAGTTCTGGAGGCTGGCAGTGCAGGATCAAGGTGCCAGCCAACTCAGTTTCTGGGGAGGGCCCTCTTCCTGGCTTGCAGATGAGTGCCTTTTTTTTTTTTTTTTTTTTTTGAGATGGAGTCTTGCTCTGTC
>NW_012106575.1:184147-195555 GCF_000951045.1 Mandrillus leucophaeus
AGCAGGTTACTTAAAGGAAGTGAGACTCAGAGAGGTTATCTAGAATACTATTGGCATCTACCCCAAATGAGTCAACACCTGTAAACTGCTTAGGATGCTTCCTGGCCCATGATGATTATAATAACTAGCATCCAGAAGAGTGGCTGATTAATACCTCAGTGCCATTGAATAAATCCTGGTTGAGTGATTAGCATTCTATTAATCTCTTCGCATTGTCTGATGACTCAGACAAGAGGATTCTATTATTGTGCCCATGTTATGGCAAAGAAATTGAGGTTCAGAGGGCCTCAGAGCTTCTTTGGGATGTTTAATCCCTACATGGGAGGCAGTGTGGCAAAGTGGCTTAGAGCCCTGGCATTGCAATGCCCTGGGTCAAGTCCCTGAATGGCATCTAAAGAAGATGCAACAGCACTCGGGACACTTGGTTATTAAAACTCAGACCAGTCCACTTTAAAGCTTCCAGAATCAATGAGATTAAAACTCTCTTCCTTTTGCTACAGATCTGTAGCCCAGTGCACCTACAGTGGGCATACAGTGTTTCTTGCTTGTTGGCTCCAAACTCTCCTTCCTCCTCCTCCCCCCATTCAAGACTGGGGGCTAAGAGAAGGAACCTAGGAGGCAGAAGGCAGCTAATGAAATCAAATGCATCCTGGTGATGAGAAGTGCCTCTCTCTGCCTCCAATCTCATTCTGCTGGGGCTCAGGTGTCACTGGTGCCTTCCATGGATGTGGTGGGGCTGTGGAGTCCACATTCTTCCGTTACTTAGGGCACTGATCAGCCATCCTCTGTCATTCTCCATAGTTTCCCAGGGTCTTGTGTCTCCAAGGCTGCTACCAATGGTCATTGCTTCCAACTCTCCTTTTAGAGGAGGGTCCTCTCCTTCAGCATTTGGCCTCCTGGACACCCTCAGAACTCCTACCCTCTTCTGCAACTTCAGGCTCTTTCAAGAGCCAGAGGAACCACAGGGAACAGGTGACAGGTATCCTAATGCATTCTCAGCCACAGCTCTTACCCATCCTGCTGCTTTGCATGACACCAGCAAGCTTCCACCTTTATAAATCCCCAGATAAAAAGCAGGTACACATCTCTATGCCATGACATCCTGCACCCAACTAATTTTGGGAACATGTCAAGTATTCCCAAGAATGTTGCCTCTGTCTTCTGTGTTAATGGTCTCATAAAAATGAGCTGCCTTGTTCTCTAGCTAAGCAATCTTCCAGCAGCCTCCCTTTCTGGCTGACGCCTCCACCTTTTCCTCCTGCAGTTTTTTTTCTTTTCATTTTTTTCCCTCATCCCCTCTTAACCTCCCAGTTTTCTTTAATTACCTGTCCCACTCAGAAATCAAGGCCAACCTATACATCAATTTAACACAAAAGTTCATATTTTGTACTGAATCCTAAATTCCGCTTAGCTCAAAGATTTTCCCCCCTAATATATTATGCAAGATTTAAATGAACCAAATGGCAATTCTATACATTATGCTAATTTTCCAGACCTAAGAAAACTGCTGAAAGCACAATTCAGTTGCAGAAAATGGATGATGAATTTAAGATGGCACCGATCTCACCGAACATCCCTGGGTTTTCCTGACTAATTACTTTCTTTGTATTAATATAAATGCTTCAAACAGAGACAAGCACTCCAAGACTTTTGTTCTAGGACTACTGGGGTTCTTCCAGGATATGCTGAGACACAGAGATATCATTCTTTGTGAACACCAATATGTCTCTGAACAAAAATTTGACAGTGAAAGAATCCTGTCACATAAAATGTACAATTTCTGCAAACTGACACTACTCAGGATATTTCTGAGTTTCTCAGTAGGCTAATTTCTCCTGCATTGGCAGGTGGGGAGGAGAGTAAGTACATGTTAGGAAATGGAAATGCTAAGAAATATACTCTGAAAATAGAAATGCCTGCATCTCCTTTCTACTTGGCTCTTCATCTAGACGGGGATAGCATGCTTTTTCTTTAAAGTGCTGTAGAGTGAATAGTGAGGCATCATAAGCCATGCTGCACATAAAAGCAGCCATGGGGTCATATGTACACACATGAACCATGAATATGGCTGTATTTTGATACTTTATTCATAAAAGCAGAGACAGTGGGCTGGACTTGGTTTGAGCTCCATGGATTCCCATGTTGGTTCTCACAGGGACAAATACACTGTGTCTACACTGTTCAACTCAGCTACCATTTTAAGATCTGCTTGTATAAAGAACATTTGCTAGATGTGGGGACTAAAGGATGAAGAAGACACAACCTGAACCTGTAGGAAGCTCCTAGCTTTGTGGGGGAGAAATGAATAAACCATACAGTCACAGGGCAATGGGTGAGTTCCCTGATTGAAAGACATTTGGATACATAATTCGGCCAGACGGGAATATGTGAAATTTCTTGGAGAAAAAGTCTTACTCATCCTGAAAGTCAGCAGTCACACATTAGCAGAACTCAGGAGCAAACCTTTAGGTCCTCTAAAAAGAGTTCAAACTTTTAAAATGAAGAAAGGGAAACATCCGCTAGTCTTGGGACCATCTCTCATCTAATTAGGCCATTTGTGGCTCCAAAGAGAAGAGGGTGAGACTTGGGTGGTAGACATGATGCTGTGTGACTGAGAAAGTCACTTGCCCTCTCTGAGTCTCAATTTCTGAAAAAGGAAGGACGACCCTTGCCCCTCTTGTCTTGGGTCATAGAGAAACAAATTAGATGGTGATCCAGAACATGCCTTGGCTGTTCCAAAGTGTTATGCATCTGCAGTAAACAATTTTTGCTTTTTTTTTGGTTTGTTTTTGGATATTCTATATAAAAATGCAAGATTTGTTCCCATAGCAGGATGACAATGTGAAATCCAGAGTAACAACAAGACTTTTAGTCATTGGGGGGGTATTTTCGTTTAGGAGACTTGAATTCAAGCCCACCTTTGGTCAATTTTTCACTGTGTCACGTTTCTGGAATGAAATTTTCTGCACCCAGATAAACTGAAGGCATGAAATTTGGTGGCCATGCAGGCATCCTTCAAGTGTAAAAACGCAAGGCTCAGAGATGTAGGGAGAGTGGGTAAACCAAGAAGTCCACCCCCAGTAGGGGGTTCTTGATAGCCTTTAGCAAGGTGCAGATTTTGCAGCCTGAAAAGTTCACAGGTTTGCCTCTGGTTGGAGATGTACAGAGACTTACACGAACCACATTGGTCTTTCTCCAGGGATAGCCTGATGAACATCTCTAAGTCACCTCGGTAAGGGTGTAGAACACACAGATTTCTGGGCCCCATCCCAGAATGATCCATTCATACTCTTATGGACTCAAGATACAGCTTTCAAAATAATCTTCACAGGTGACAGATAGGATCCAATCTTTTAACAAGCCACTGTCTGATACCTTCAGGGAGGCAATCCTGTAATCATGTAGCATTTGACCGACAGATGACCCAAGGCAACTATTTGACCTTGGACATGCTACTTCACCCCTCAAGGCCATTCTCCCACAGCTTTAAAATGGGGATTTATGAATTCATTCATTGGAAGAATGCTGATTGAGTACCTCCTAAGCGCCTGGATAACAACCAAAGACCAAGGAGGGTAGATGAAAAGCGAAAGGCCCGCAAAGTTCTTACCCTGGCTTCTGGCACTGTGTGGGAACACAGTAGACATGAATCATGAAAATTCATTCTTAACTACCCTCCATACATCCACCTTGGAAAGCAAAATCACTGTTTAGAGGACAGAGTGCAAGCCTTGGATTGGGTCTCTTGTGTATCAGGGTTTGCACACAGCTCCTGGGCTGCTCTTAATTTGCGAGGCATACGTTTTCCCTGAATTAAAACCTCCACCTAAAAAGAAAGACTTTTATATTTTTAAGGCAGATGGGGTTGGGGTTGGAGGCAGGTGATGTTTCAAATGGTTTCTCTGACTGAAGTCAAGCAAGACTTCCTTATGGATCTCAGATGTGTCCTAGTTTCTATGAGAACATATAAAGGAAGAGAGGGAGAAAGAGAGACTAGGTGAGAAACAGAGAGACTGAGAGAAAGAGATGTATAATGTATATAACATAATACAATCACAAAGCAGAATTTCATGGCAGATAAAACATTCTGATGGAGAGGCTCACCGCTGACTGATTATTTGATGCTTTCGATCTTTTATATTGAATTTGAGATTACAAACCTCCTTTTCCATTCAGCCCTGCCCTGCAGCTTTCCCCGACATTTTGTTATCTTCACCTAAACCTTTCAGGAAAGGCCTCTGAACCTTTCTCCTATGCTGGCTGCAATGGAAATAGGATTACTGCCTTCTCCTTTAACAGAGACCAAGCACTCTTCATTGACAGGTAAAATAAAACTATAAAATAATTTCATTCCATTTTAAAAGTAGGGGAAAAAAACTCTTCAGAAGAGTAACGGTGGGGTTCATTTAGCATAAATGCCCACTAGCATTTGCTAGGAATACAAATCCCATCTACCTTTTTCCAGATGCTTACCACATTATATAGTATTTTCATGCACTTAGTTCACAAGTGCTCTCAGAAAGGCTTATGGCAGTGGCTCAGTACTTTCCGTGTGCACCAGAAGCAGCAGGATGCTTTTTAGAAATGCACATTCCAGGGTTCTAGCCTTTTCGGTGCTGATTTTATCAGCCTGGGGTAGTTGGTGGACTGTTGCAGTTTGTTGATACTGATTTCTGAAAGCCAGTTGCTAACTTGTCAGGAATTCTGTAACTCTGTTGTTAAATACAACCTTTAATAAAAAATAAAATGACATAAGCCCACAAAATATGTATATAGTAAGAAAGTATATGTGTATATATATTATCAATATATATGCATATACATTGTTCTATATGTATATGCATATGCAAAAATATATGTATACTGTATTTAAATATATACTACAAATGTATATATTCATATTTATATATTATATAGTATACAGTATATATTAACTATACATATATAGTATAAATATATACTCGCGTTGTGTGTGTTTATATATATACACACACACACACGTCTTATTTTGAGATAATGCCTCACTTTGTCACACAGGCTAGAGTGCAATGGCATAATCATGGCTTACTGCAGCCTTGACCTCCCAGGCTCAAGTGATCCTCCCACCTCAGCCTCTCAAGTACCTAGGACTAGAGGTATGCACCAGCATGCCCAGCTAATTTTTGTATTTTTAGTGGATATGGAGTTTTGCCATGTTTCCCAGGGTGGTCTTGAACTTCTGGGCTCTAGTGATCTACCACCTCAACCTCCCAAAGTGCTGGAATTACAGGCGTGAGCCACCGTGCCTGGAATCAAGAAAGTATATTAAAAGGTAATAAGAAGTAATGAGATTTGAATATTTTTTTAAATTTGTTTAGTGTATCTGGATGGTGGAAACATTTCTGCATATTTTTTCCTAAGTCCGTGTTCAGTGATGAGGCATTGGTATCTCGCAATTGGCCATGATGGGAGTATTTGCATCACGGAAACTGGCAAATGCTTCAGAGCAGTCTCTGGAGCCCTTTCCCCTACCTTTCCTCACCAAGCTAGTTGTTAAGCATTTACCAGCACATCACTGCTTAGCACCAGCAATATGTGTTTATAACAACCACATCAGGTAATATTAACAAAAGTGCTTTCTGGGTCACAGTTTAAGAGAATGCTTTTTTTTTTTTTGAGACAGAGTCTAACTTTGTTGCCCAGGCTGGAGTGCAGTGGTACGATCTTGGCTCACTGCAACCTCTGCCTCCCAGGTTCCAGTGATTCTCCCACCTCAGCCTCTCAAGGTGGGATTACAGGTGCCCACCACCGTGCCTGGCTAATTTTTGTATTTTTAGTAAAGTCGGGGTTTCAACATGTTGGTCAGGCTGGTCTGGAACTCCTGATCTCCAGTGATCCACCCACCTTGGCCTCCCAAAGTGCTGGGATTAGAGGTGAAAACCACCACGCCTAGCCGTTTTTTGTTTTTTTAAAAACAGTCATCGGACGTATTGTATTCTCGTCATTTTTCCAGTTGCTTTACAATTCTCTTTGGCAATAAAGCTGTGCCAAGTATTGATGAAGCCCTCAGCTATAGAATAAGAAACACCTGGGTTTGAGACCAGGCCCCATGACTGGCATGTGACAGTAGACAAATTACTTCACCTCCATGATGCCTCATTTCCCTCATCTGTAAAATGGGTTTAATAATACTGCTCTGTGGACTCACAGCAAAAAGTAAGACAACATCACAAAGACTGTATCAAGCCTGGCTCCAAATAATTGTTCAATAATTGATACAATTGGTGTTTCATTACATTCACGATGAGGACGATGTCGTTGTTAGCAGAGGCATTTGGGAGAAATTCTTAGAAACTATGGAAATGGTTGATAGATATTAAAATGACTTAGAAATTTTAAACTAAGTAGGTTTCAGAAAACAACAATAACAACCTTCATATCTAATTCAACAAAGAATTATTTTCGAACAATAACAGCAGTGCATAGCATCACATATGGGTCATACCATTTATCCCCATAGTACCTCTAAGAAGTTGGTGGTAAAATTATGCACATTTTACAGATGAGGAAATTAAAGCCTAAGAAGGGGTCCATATAGCTAGTAGATAGGAGAGTGGGTCCTAGAACTAAGGAACTGAGCCAGTGCCTTTCCACTAACGTCATGCAGGTTTCTTGGGCATGAAACTCCGCATGCAAAAGAGAATGTTGAAACTGAAAACAAGGATAGATCCATGAAGGGGAAATTCAAGGTATAAGTTTCATACTGAATTGTTTATACAAATAAATCTTACAATATTCCAGAGTTACCTGTGGCCATTACAGGAAATATGTTCCATACATTTATCTTGGGTCCCGTCATGTAAGAAAGGGATATGAGTTACGCAAACAACTACTGACTTGATGAGTAATGCTATTTCTTCATGTGCCATGGTTGAATGAAATAGAGGGGAAGTATGCAACTCTAGCAGACAATGTGGTATACAAGACACAGAACTAGCTGTAGTGTTGGGAGATGCAAGTTCGAATCTCGGCTCTCAAAGTTGACCGAAATGCCGCGTGATGTTGGGCAAAACTTAAGACTTCTCAGGGCCTTATAAATGGAGGTCATGATACTTAAATTTTAAGCTATCATGAGGATGCCACAAAATCTAGATAATTTAAAGTGTTTAGCACAATGCCTTCATTATCAAAGCATGCAGAGTTACGGCTACTTTCTTCTTGTGGTATAAAATGTAATATTTAGGTTCAACAAATTAGCAGTAGTATGTGTGGGTACAATTCCAGGTGTTGGAAATGCATCGTGGAGAAAGTAGGAAAAAAATGCCTCCTCTCAAGGAATGTAAGTTTTAGGAGGAGGAAGACGAAGCATAACCGAATCAATCAGAGCACTGCAGAGCATGTTAGAAGCATAGGCACCATGAGATAAATACTGAGCAGGACGAAAGGACCGTGGAGGTGGACTTGACATTTTCAATGAATGGTTTTGATGAAGGTGACATTTGAATCACAATTTGACAAAGAAGAGTGGGCCACAGGGAGAGCTTAGGCAATAATGGTCCAGTCCCAGACACAGCCAGTGCAAAGGTCCTGCAGTGAGAAAGTGATGAAGCATGAGGTTGGTACAGAACGTTCAAGGGGAAGACAACAGGAGATGACGTCAGAGACCTGACAAGGGCACAGGAACAGGTCACGCGGGTCTTTGTAGTCCGCTGTAAGAACTTTTGCTTTAAACAAAAAATCTTTTTTAACTTTTTGAATAACTTTAGATTTAGAGAAAATTTGCAAAGACAGCACAGAGTCCTCTCATATCCTTTTCCCAGCTTCCCCGAACACTAACATCTTACCCAACTACGTGCATTTATCAGAACGAGGAAGGTAACGCTGATGTCTGACTATTAACTAAACCATGGATTTTACTGAAATTTCCGCAGCTTTTCTACTAATGTCCTTTTTCTGTTCCAGAATCCATTCTAGGATATCAAGTTGCATTTACAGGATTTTGCCTTTTGCTGCGACAGAAATGGGGGAAACATAAGAAGGCTTTTAACAAAGGAGAAAAGTAAAATGATTTCTGTTTTAGCAAGATTTCTGAATGTTTTCTTTCTGTACTTAAATCTGAGTTGAGAGTAAGAGGGTGGGGAGATGCATTGTAATTTAATGGGCTTCTACTAAAATCCCCCCTTACCCTACCCACAACAATAGCAAATACCCTGTATCTGATTTATTCTGAAAGAAATGGCCTAAAACAATTATCAGGTATTTTATAAATACACAATACTATCTAAATGCTAAATAATAACCACAATATTCATTTCCTTAGTGTTCTACTTGGCTTTTATTACTACAAATGCTAATTGTCCCAACACCTTGTATTTATGTTACTCCGTTCTCCCTAATAGCTAAGTATTTTCAACTTCTATTTTCTTAATTGTCTGAACTCATAAGCTTGCTTGGTTAGAACATGGTGATAATGTGGCCAACATTACAGGTTTCATGTCATGCATTTGGCTTTGTACAAGGAAAAAAAAAAAAAAAAAAAAAAGGATGAGTGCATGGCACTCATAAAATTTTTTTCCAAATTGGGAATAGTTAAGTTATAACTGTAGGGTGCTTAAAATTTAAAAATAAATAAATAAAAATAAAAGTAAAAAAAAAAAGTTAGAGGCTCCAAGTGCTCAACTAATCTGAATTCACTGATGCTCACTTTATGGCAATTCTAAAGGTAAGCAGCTGACTTTGAACATCTCCACATTTCTGACAGGAAGCAGATCTAGAGAAGCTAAGCCTGTTTACTCCAACTAACACTTAGTCTACATGACTCAGAGGCTGAACTTGGGAATTTGGTTTTCTTTGTTCAGCTCTTTTTCTCTACCACATGCTGTGCAACCTTGAGTGTGTTAACTGACCTCTCTGTGCTCAGGTTGCTCATGACTAAAATGGACATTTACCTTAAAGTATATAAAACACAGGATTGCTGTAAGGATAAAACAATGCATGGAAAGTACTTAGCACAGTCCCTGGAAGATAGCTGATGAACTGTTCCTGGGATGACTAAATATTTCTGTGCATTCCTTTGCCTGCTACTCTTTGTTCCCCTAGCTCGACCCTAGAATACACGCATTAAATTGAAACTGTCTGTTAGTTTTCCCATCAGCCCAACTAAGCTCTGGGCTCTGACAGAATAGGATCTGGGTCATTGTTTTCTTTTTTGAGACAGGATCCCGCTCTGCTACCCAGGCTGGAGTGCAGTGTTGCGATCATGGTTCACTGTAGCCTCGACCTCCTGGGCTCAAGCGATCCTCTCACTGCAGCCTCCCAAAGTGCTGGGATTACAAGTGTGAGCCAGTGGGCCTGACCTTCTTACATTCTTTAATCCCAATGTATAGAGCCTGACTTACACTAATGGCTTTTGAGCAGAACGTAGCTCTTCAAAAAGACCTGCCAGGCTGACAGCCTAGACTTCACTGAAGTTAAAGGTCACCATCTACTAAAAATTTTGTCTCTTCTCAGCTCCAGCAACAGCCTCCTTGGTTTATGAGTTCGTCAAGATTGGGTTGTGACTACCCTAACATGTGGAGTGAGTCGGCTAACTCTATGCTACAGTAAGCACTCCCTTGCAGCTGGCGGTTAGGATACAGCGGCATCTTGGTAATGCTGGACACTGCCTTCTGAAGTGAGCTGTGCACCTTCCAAGCGCACAGGCCACTTGCAGATCTTCACTTGATCGGGAATTTTGCCATAGGCATCCCCTTTCTCTTGTGAGTATTCAGCAGTGTTCAGTAGTGCCTGATAGTCCTGCACATCTAACACTCATTTTTAATTGTTATGGAAGATCTCAGGCTATGTACACCACTTTTAAAACTGTAGATACTGGGCTGGGCGTGGTGCCTCTTGCCTGTAAACAGTGTTTTGGAAGACGAAGGCTGGAGGATCACTAGGGGTCAGGAGTTTGAGACCAGCCTGAACAACACAGGGAGATCCCACCTCTACAGAAAATTAAAAAAATTAGCTGCGTGTGGTGGTGGACACCTGTAGTGCCAGCTACCCTAGAGGCTGAGGTGGAAAGATCATTTGAGCCCAGGATGTTGAGGCTGAAGTGAGCTATGATTGCACCATTGCACTCCAGCCTGGGAGATAGAGAAAGACTCTGTCTCTAAACAGAGAAATAAATTTAAAAAAATTTTAAATGTAGAAACTGGAAATTTTTTTTGAAAAGGAGGAAGGAAAAAAGGAGGGAGGGAAGGAATGAAAGAAGGAAGGAGCACATAGCTTGTTTCTCCTGAAATATCTTACTTGCTTACTGAGAGGAAAGAGGAAGTATGGTTAAGAGTGTCAAGTTAGGCCGGTCAGGGTGGCTTACGCCTGCAATCCCAGTGCTTTGGGAGGCCAAGGCGGGCAGATCACCTGAGGTCAGGAGTTTGAGACCAGTCTGGCCAACATGGTGAAATCCAATCTCTACTAAAAATACAAAAATTAGCCTGGGGTTGTGGCAGGCACCTGTAATCCCAGCTACTCAGGAGGCTGAGACAGGAGAATCTCCTGAGCCCGGGAGGCAGAGGTTACAGAGAGCTGAGATCACACCATTGCATTTCAGCCTGAGCAACAAAGCAACACTCCATCGCAAAAAAACAGAAAGGAAAAAGAGAGTGGCAAATTAGTCGTTCACAACAAAGAATGGGTGTCGGAAATGCTTTAGACATCAATCTTATAGGGTCATGAACTATGGATTTCTTGTTTTTGCTTCTGCAGCACATATTAAGAATTGAGTTGAGGTTCAGTTCAGATTTCGCCTTAGAAAGCATCATTATCAATTAACATTGACCCAGTGGTCATTCAGGCCGTTCCATTAGAGTCAACTCTGCAGCTTCTCTGAAGACACCCTGGTGCTAAAGAAAAGGCTTCCAGAAAAGGTCTTCTGAAGTCTTTTCACCTTCCAGTGCTCAAGTCCTTTACCTCTACATGTAAAATGAGTATTCTGCCTCCTCTCACGATAAAATAAATTGATGGAGTCTACGGATTACGTAAGAAACTATAGCTACTGATCAAAGCTCTCATTGACACGGCAATAAAGAAGCATACCTGGAAACAAGTAGTAAAATTCTACTATAAAAAAAAGTACAAGGAAAGAGAAATCTGGAAACAAAATCTAGGGATGAAGAAAGGATAACTGGATAAAGATATTCTCTACTATACCAACATGGGAATTAAAAAGGGGTGGAGAGAATGGGATAAAATGACTGACACAAGTGGGAATGAAAATCTCCTTATACAATTGTAGGGAAGGGTAAAAATGCCTGCCCTGAACATCATAGAGAATGAAGAAATGGAGGATGTGGACACACGGCCTTTGCACATGCTATTTCCTCTGCTGGAATAGTCCTCCTAGGGTTTGTCATATAAATGATGGACTCTTCTTTATCCTAATGTCA
>NW_012106575.1:195605-196642 GCF_000951045.1 Mandrillus leucophaeus
CATTCAATGGGACAACACAGCTCTGCTGCTACAAACATTCTCAGATCATAAAGGTCCCCCTCTGGGCATCGTCACAGCCGCCTCCATAGCCCCAGGAATAGTCCTCCTAGGGTTTGTCATATAAATGATGGACTCTTCTTTATCCTAATGTCAAACAGAAATGTGCACTTCTTTACAAAACCTATCTTGACCACACAATCCCATCGTATGTTGGAAAAAAAAATTTAAAAACACTGCCAATGTCTGTGGTGTAAATATTGCACATCATGGCCTATTTCAAGCTACCAGTGGGATCTCATTGAACACAGATTTGGCTAGTAATGCTCCTAACTGGCCCTTGGCAGCCTATTCCAACAGCTTCCCACACGCCGCTGATCCAGCTAGAGTAACTCCTACCTGCTCCTCCAGGTTACAGTATTCCATTGCATTACCCTTTCAAGTTCTTTGTAACATTTCTCACATTCTGAAATCACCGCCATTTATTTGCTCACTTATTGACCATTTCCCTCAAAACAATTTCAGCTCAGTAGCACGGAGCTCTGGGCTAACTGGATCACTACTGTCTCTCCAGTGTCTCATGGCTTTCATCCAGCAAGTGCTCCCCAAATACTCCTTATTTGGGCCCCCATCCGTTGTCCTATGGCTTAGAGACTCTCTCCAGGCAGTGAGCTGGGGTCCCTGGAAGGTGCTTCTCATCTGCTTCCCCTCTGTGGATGCTTCATGCTGTCTAATGTCTGAAATCACTATTGCTTGTATGTTGACTTTTTTCTAAACTTCAGTGGTTTTTGGGGAACAGGTGGTGGTTGGTTGCATGGAAAAATTATTTAGTGCAGATTTCTGAGAACTTTTTAAAAGTTCTTTAAGGCAGTGATGCACACCGGTCCCTCTGTCTCTTATACACATCTAGATGTGTATAAGAGACAGGAGCAGAGATGAGACCACTGCACTCCAGCCTGGGAGATAGAGAAAGACTCTGTCTCTAAACAGAGAAATAAATTTAAAAAAATTTTAAATGTAGAAACTGGAAATTTTTTTTG
>NW_012106575.1:196702-210833 GCF_000951045.1 Mandrillus leucophaeus
TTCATGCTGTCTAATGTCTGAAATCACTATTGCTTGTATGTTGACTTTTTTCTAAACTTCAGTGGTTTTTGGGGAACAGGTGGTGGTTGGTTGCATGGAAAAATTATTTAGTGCAGATTTCTGAGAACTTTTTAAAAGTTCTTTAAGGCAGTGATGCACACCGGTCCCTGTTACTCTATCATGGTGAAAGCAGAAGTCCTATATGCATTGCCTGTTTAGATGAAAATCCCATTAGTGCTTTCTTTTTCTTTTTCTTTTTTTTAAATGGAGTCTCACTCTTGTCGCCCGGGCTGGAGTGCAGTGGCACAATCTCAGCTCACTGCAACCTCTGCCTCCTGGGTTCAAGGGATTCTCCCGCCTCAGCCTCCTGAGTAGCTGGGATTACAGGTACCTGCCACCATGCCCGGCTAATTTTTGTATTTTTAGTATAATTGGCGTTTCACCATGTTTGCCGGGCTGGTCTCAAACTCCTGACCTCAAGTGATCCACCTGCCTCAGCCTCTCAAAGTGTTGGGATTACAGAAGTGAGCCACTGCACCTGACCCCCATTAGCATTTCTGAGTCTAGGTGAAGAGAGGTAGTCATTGTGGATACTGAGGATTTTTAAAATTCAGGGCAGTGTCTGAAAATTCACTGTAGGTGCCCTCCAGTGAGTCCAGAGATATGATGCATATTCGTCCAGAGGCATAGTGCATATTCTAGAAATTTCTAAGGCTTCCTACTTCAATGAGGTCGGAATTAAAAATGAGAATCCTCTTTGAGCACTGTTTGTTAATATGAAAAGCATCATTTAATTAGGACTAATATAAGATGCCCTGTAGAGTGATAATTTAATAATTCGGCGTTTTATTTATACAGTGCCCCCAGGCTCCTCATTAAAAATGGAAAAGACATTCAATGGGACAACACAGCTCTGCTGCTACAAACATTCTCAGATCATAAAGGTCCCCCTCTGGGCATCGTCACAGCCGCCTCCATAGCCCCAGAGCAGATATGCGTATTGCCAAGTTAACCTTCACGGGCAGAGGAATCCAGAAACCACTTTTTCTCTCTGGAACTCAAGGGTATTTCCCATCCCAGGCAAACATAGACTCTGGAAGAACTCAGGAGAAGGGTAGGCTGGGCACAGTGGCATTCCAGCGCCTTGGGAGACCGAGGAGGGAGAATTGCCTGAGGCCAGAAGTTTGAGACCAGTCTGGGCAACATAGAAAGACCTCTACCTCTACAAAACATTAAAAAAATGAGCCAGGTATGGTGTTGTGAGCCTGTATTCCCAGCTACTAGGGGTGAGAGAATCGCTTGAGCCTAGGAGGACAAAGCTGCAGTGAGCTATGAGCACACCACTGTACTCCTGTCTGAGTGACAGTGAGACCCTGTCTCTAAAAAACAAAAGAAAAACAGAAGGATATGATGATGGTTAAATATTGTCAACTTGATTGGACTGAAGGAGGCAAAGTACTGCTTCTGGGGGTGTCTGTTAGGGTGTTTCCAAAGAAGATTATCACTGAATCAGTGGACTGGGAAAGGTAGACCCATCCACAATCTGAGAGGACACAAATCTACTCAGCTGCCAGCATGGCTAGAATAAAAGCAGGCAGAAGAATGTGGAAAGACTAAAGTGGCCGAGTCTTTCAGCTGACATCTTTCTTCCATGCTGGCTGCTTCCTGCCCTTGAACATCCATCAGACTCCAAGTTCTTCAGCTTTTGGACTCTTGGACCTTCAATCACAGACTGAAGGTTGCACTGTCACCTTCCCTACTTTTGCGGTTCTAGGATTCGGACTGGCTTCCTTGCTCCTCAGCTTGCAGAAGGTCTATTGTAATTACGTGAGTCAATTCTTTATAAACTCCCCCTTATATATACATCTATCCTATTAGTTCCGTCCCTTTAGAGAACCCTAATACAGGTACTCTTCGTGCTTCAAAACTTTCTAGTGGCTTCCCCACACACTTACAATTAAACCTAAACTCCTCACTTGGTTTGCATGGCCCTACCTTTATAACCTCATTTCAAACACTTCTTTGCTCATTCACAGCCTCACAGCACTCAGCAGCCATAATGGTTGTTCCATACTGGGGGCTAGTGAAGTCATAGGCATTGGGAGCTACTTTCACTCTGTAAATACCTTGAGGGCGTTTCCCACCTCAAGGCCTTGGCATATGCTGGCTCTTCTCTCTGGAACCCCTCCCTTCCACTGTTTGCCACACTGGATCCTTCTCATACTTAGTCATCAGCTTAAATGCCACCTCTTCAGAAAATCCTTCCTGTCCACCCTCTTGTCTGTTTCTCTCCTATCACCATCTGGGCTAGCCATTACTCTGATGTGTTTCTTTGGCCCCCTGGAATGTGAGCTCTGAGATGGTGGCTTTTCCTTGGTCTGCCTATTCAACATCCTTCCAGAAGCCAGAGAGCTGAGGTCTTCATAGTGACTATGTCATTCATCATGAAGTGTGTCCCTAACTAAGAGGCAGGAACATGCCATCATGCCTGGAATTTCCTCTCTGCTTTCTGCCAGTCAGTAGCCAGGCTGATGACTCCAGATAGAGTCAAACATGGCAGGGTCAAGTGGAGAAGAAAACTCTGAGTGAAGCTGTCTTTGTTCCCAGGCAATGGGAGATATGGACGAACAGCAGCTGAAACTGACTGAAGGGGGAGAAGCTTTGGACTTGTTTGACCGCCACCCTCTACCCACCAAAGCATCCTGCTCATCCCCACGACCTCGTTTGTGTGCATTTGCCCCTTGCGTTCGTTCACGGCTCTAGAGTAGGATGAGTTCCTTGAGGGATGGGGTAGGTGCCATTCACCTCTGTATTCCTAGTGCTCAGTGTCAAATGTAAATGTTGTTTAAAAAACAACTAATGAGAGACTGGGCATAGTGACTCACGCCTGTAATCCCAGCACTTTGGGTGGCTGCAGCCGGTGGAAAACCTGAGGTCGGGAGTTCAAGACCAGTCTAGCCAATATGGTGAAACCCTGTCTCTACTAAAAATACAAAAATTAGCCGGACATAGTGGCAGGCAGCTGTAGTTCCAGCTATTCGGGAGGCTGAGGCAGGAAAAGCACTTGAACCCAGGAGGCAGAGATTGTGGTGAGCCAAGATTGCACCACTGTATTCCAGCCTGGGTGACAAAGTAAGACTGTCTCAAAAGTAAAAATAGAATATAAAAAACGAATGAGAGAATATGACGTGAATAACTCCTTGGTTTGTTTTAAAATATTGCACAGGGTGAACAGAATAAGTTGCTCGAAATGCACCTGTCTAGCTTATTTTCAGTTTACAGAGTGTGCTCTTTACAGCAATCCAAAACAGGCACTACACATGGGCAAATGCTGAGATGGGCTTACTAAAATCTGTCCTTAATACCTGGATTTCCTCCATCACCAAGGAGCAAAGCCAAACGGGCACACGGCTGGTGGTATCCATTCTGTTTTGTCTCCTACCAGGATAGATTACTCTTCTGCTGTTAAATACACACAACCTCCACATTCATTAATCACAATAACAGGTTTCAACTTCACACTAGCCCATCCCAGAACAATAGCAAAGAGCTATACAACCTGTTTCCACCTGCATAAATAAAATGGTAGGAGCAAGGTGCCTGAGTTGCGAACTTAAAAACAAGAAAAAAATATGTACAGTCTAATTTGCAAACACACATGCCTTTTAATGGTGCAGCTATTTGTCATGCCTGCCTCAATTCTGATAACACTGCCAGCAGTGTGGTCAACTCACTATTAATATATGGAAAGGATTATTTGCCTTGTTTTTTCTTCAATAAATTACGTTGGTCTTTTAAGTAACCCTAGCTTGCAGAATGGAATAAGTGCCCCCGTCAGATTACCAGTTTCTTCTTTCCCCTTGTCTTCTCTTTTTTCTTCTCATTTTTGGCATATAACAGAAGGCAAGGTGCTCACTTAATAAATTACGTTTGCAGAAACTGTGGTGCCAACTGACACAATTATACACTTGTTGACTTAGTGGCCACTTACAAACAGACTTTGTAAGTCATCACACTTCATACCGAAAAGTGCTAATGCATCATTATGATCTAGCAGGTTGCCTGCTGGATTTTACAGCATTGCACACTACATTAACCTTTGGTACCACCAATATTTATGACCTTATAGGAAAGTATTTATCAAGCTGAAAGCCAATATGCAGGGCTGTGCGTTAGCCAGTGCTGTTTAGGAACCATTATCACTCCTTTCTTGGGGCATTTTAAATCACTCTGAGATAATGCTTGGTACTGGTGTGAGTGCAGGAGACAGGGCACTGCTGTGCAGTCTTGGTGGGAGTTTAAACGGGTATGATCTTTCTAGAGGGTGATTTTTTGTTTTTAGTTTGACTATCAAAGGCCTTAAAAAATGTGCATTTTTACTCTTTGACCCAGAAGTTCTACTTGTGGGAATTTATCCTACAGAAACAATCATGGTCGTGTGCAGAGATCTGCAGAAAGAAATTCATCATAGTGATATTTGTCACAGTGAAAAATGGGAAAAAAACTAAAGTGTCCAAGTACAAGGGATTGGCTTAATAAACTATGTCCAATCCAGACGATCCCAGACAATGAGACACAAAGAAGCCATCAGAGAAAACAAAAAAATCAAAATCTGAGTAGTCATTGGATAATGACTCGGAATTATACGTATGATATTTTAAGTTAAAGAGCAAGTCACAAAAGTGTATGGCAGGTATCATCTTTATATTTTTATCTATTTTCTAATTTTTTTGTCAAACATTGCAAAGCCTCTCAAAAGATAACCAACCAGGTGGTCAATGAGGTGATGAAGTAACTGTGCTTATTATTATTTATTTGGATATACTAGCTTTCCTATAATGAATATGGGTTTAAGCACATCACAAGGGATTACGCTGTATTAGTTTCTTGATCTACAACACCTGACACAAGGTAAGTAACTTTTTTTTGTTTGTTTGTTTGAGGTGGAGTTTTACCCTTTTGCCCAGGCTGCAGTGTAGTGCTGCAATCTCTGCTCACTACAGCCTCCACCCTCCAGGTTCAAATGATTCTGCCACCTCAGCCTCCCAAGTACCTGGGATTACAGGCCCATGCCACCAGGCTTGGCTGATTTTTATATCCTTAGTAGAGACAGGGTTTCACCATGTTGGCCAGGCTGGTCTCGAACTCCTGATCTCAGGTGATGCACCTGCCTCTGTCCCCCAAAATGCTGGGATCACAGGCCTGAGCCACTGTGCCCGGCCTGATTTTTTTTTTTTTTTTAATGAGCTTGAAGTCACAGAATAATAGTAATAACTGCTTCTATTTTTACAACATATTCCAATTTCTAAGGCATGCTCACATCTGATTTTGCACGTGAGTCTCAAAACAGTCCTGTTGGGTAGACAGGACCAACATTCCTGGTTCTGCTCCCCCGATGCAGAGACAGAGGCTCTGAGGATGTCTGTGACCTGATGATGGTTATTCAGTGTCAGAATGGCAGAGCTGAGACCCAAGACCGTGCTTTCTAGCTCCTGAGGCCCCGTTCCTTGCCCTCTACCTCTGTCTGGAAAGGATATAGCAGCCCTAGGTAGATCAAGTCACCGTGTAAGTCAACTTGGAGCATTTGGCTCTAATTCTAAATGTAGTGGGTCAGAGATGGAAAGAAGTAGAGGCTGAGCTGGGGTTCAGTAAAACAAGCCACAGTAGCACTCTACCTAAGCCCCAAGAAACAGCACAGTCCTGTCTGGCGCCTATTAACATGGCTTGCGGCTTGTGAAGGCTGCAGGGAAGGTCGGGGGGGTGCCAGGGCTGGGGTTTTGATGTCTCCCAGAATTATCGACTAATGTGCATCTGTTGGACAGGGAGGTGAGATCAAAGTCTCCCGAAGAGTATAAAGGCGGAGGCCTGGCTGTGAGCAAGGGGCCGAGAGGGTTTGCAAACAACGCCGCCACCTCCACCCCCATGACCCGCACGCTGCCTCTCTCACCGGTGGGCTTTGTGTCTCAAAGGAAAACTGCTGTTTCAGGAAGGAAAGGGCGGGGGCTCTTGCCTGTCAATCTCTACAAAAACCTTTACTTTAACTGTTCTCCCAATCCACGTAACTAGTAACTACTCAAGTTCACCTTGATGCTCAGCCAGGCAGAGGGGCCCTAGGAAAAAAAGATAATTCCTGCCTCGAATGATAATCATGATAGCTTTTATTCTGCATGCTTGCTCTTAGGTAGACACGGATGCAATTTCGCTGTATTGCTCTGCTCAGCCCTCACAACAGCTCTATTCAGTCATTCACTCATTCATACATTCCATTCGCACGTTGTACGAGCTCCTATTTGAGTGAAACATCACAGACACAGGGATGATGAACAAAAGGCAGGATGGTGCTGACATTCCAGGATGTCCAGAATTGGTAAGCAAACAAAGAAAATGACTAGTTGCAACAAGTGTTATAAAGGAAAAAACAACAACAAAACGAACAGCAACAACAAAAACAAGAAACAAGTATCTCATGTGTTAGTAGTTTCCTGGGACTGCCATAACATATTACGACAAGCTGGGTGACTAAAATAACAAAAAGGTCATCTCTCACAGTTCCAGAGGCCAGAAATTCAAAATTGGGGTGTCACCTAACCATGCTCCATCTGAAAGCTCTCAAGGAGAGTCCGTCCTTGCTTCTTCCTAGATCCTGGTAGCTCCTGGCAATCCTTGGTGTCCCTGGTATTAGTCCAATCTGTCTCTGTTGCCCCTTGGACTTCTTCCCTTTCTTACAAGGGCAACACTCATTCAATTCGGGGCCCACCCTAATCCAATATAACCTCATTTAATTTAATTATCTCTACAAAGACTCTACTTTCAAATGAGGTCTCCTCCTAAGGTTCCAAGTGGACATAAATTTGGGGGACACTAATTCATTCAGTACATGAAATAGGCCCATTTTATAAAACAGGTGACACAGCCAGTAAATAATCAGACACAAGTTGATCTGACTCCAACATCCACTTCTCCTTAGTCATAATTTCCCTAAAGCGATCACCATCAAGTATCTGTCACCTCCAAAGGACAGAGACATGAAATACAATGTAGCAACTCAAAGCCCAGTCTTCAGGAGTAAGCTTTGGGTTCAGTTCAGGCTTTCCTGGTCTCATTCCCCTTTTCCATAGAAAAAGGATTCTCTCTTGCTTTATAAAGTCATTGAGAAGATAAATGGAAATAAACACTTTAGAACACACAGATATGGCCAGGCATGGTGACTCACGCCTATAACCCCAGCACTTTGGGAAACCAAGGAAGGTGGATCATGAGGTTAGGAGATTGAGATCATCCTGGCCAACATGGCAAAACCCTGTCTCTACTAAAAACACAAAAATTAGCTGGGCATGGTAGCACGTGCCTGTAATCCCAGCTACTCAGGAGGCTAAGGGAGGAGAATTGCTTGAACCAAGGAGGTAGAGGTTGCAGTGAGCCAAGATTGCGCCACTGCACTCGAACCTGATGACAGAGCGAAACTCCATCTCAAAAAATAATAAATGTATAAATAAAAAATAAACACACACCACACACACACAGAGATACTGCCCAGCATGTTGCAGATTCTCAATAAACTACAGCTGCTAAGAAATCCTTAAACAGCAGTTCTCAATTTTAACATGCCTAAGACTGGATTCAGTCAGTTGTCTCACCATGGGTATACACACACCTTTTAACTTCTCTGAGATTCCACTGTCTCCTCTGAAAATGGGAAAGTCAGCTTTATCCAAGAGTTTTTGAATTCAGGTATTACAAGGGACAGGTGCCTAGAACCCATCCAGTCCTCGGCAGTGATAGCTGCTGGCATCTCCATGATCATTACCAGGCCCGTAAAAAAGTCTTGTATTTTCTATCAGATCTCAAATGTCTCCAAGAATCTGACACCCTTCATTCTATGTGAGTCGTGAGACTCAGTTCTCAAACCCTTGTGTGAAGTCATGTGTCAGGCCAGCTTTGTAAGACTTGCCTAAAATACTTGTTAAAACCATATTCCCATGGGCCATTCCCTAAGGCTTGGATTCAGTAGTTCAGGAGTTGGGTCTCTTAAATACCAAGCCTGGGTGATTTAAACGTATAGTGGGGTGCAGAAGCAGTAGGATTAGGAGGTGTTGTCACAGTACCATGCTTGGTCCACCTAACCTCTTTCCTCCACCTCTAGGATTGTTCAGAACCTGGAATATTCACTGAGATGCAACCTAGAGGGGTGGACAGCGCCACACAGCCTCAAATGTCCGTACCTACAGTAGTAATGTCATTTGCCTTTTCTGTTTGTATGCATGCGGTGGTGGTGGTGTTTTTAGGAAGACAAAAATCATGTGTACCTAGCTGGATTTTTCCCTTTCCCTCTGTCTACCTCCCCTTTTGTCTCCCCTCTATACTTCTGTTTTTTTTTTTTTTTTTAATTTTTCAAGACAGTCTCACCTCCCAGGTTCAAGTGATTCTTATGCCTCAGCCTCCCGCGTAGCTGGGATTACAGGTGCATGCCACCACACCTGGCTTTTTTATTTTTATTTTTATTTTTATTTTTAGTAGAGACAGGGTTTTGCCATGTCGACCAGTCTAGTCTCAAACTCCTAGCCTCATGTGATCCACCCGCCTCAGCCTTCGAAAGTGCTGGGATTACAGGCGTGAGCCACTGTACCCGACCCCATCCCTCTATTTCTATCTCCTTTTGCCGTTTCTCTTTCCCCTTCCTTTGCCCTTCATGTCTTCTCTTTCTTTCTGTTTCTCCATTTTTAAAATTTATTTTGCGTCTTTCCCCCATGTTCTCCTTCCTCTGCACTTGCACCTTTTTGGGTAAATCAATTGGAATTTCACCTGCAGACTCAGGTAATCCAGAAGAGGTGGGGTGGAAAGTCAGGAGGAAGTTACGGGTCGGGCCTATGCCTTCAAACCCAAATTACATGCTCCAAGTCTGTCTTTGTCACAGATCCCTGTATTCAGAGGAGGTTTGCTGCTTGGCTAGATATTTAAAAGGAATTATTTTCTTTCCCCTTTGACCAGTCTTCTCTGTGTATATCTCTCTGGCCCAGGTAGCCCATAGGGTTGAGGGGGTAACAGTCCATTCAGAATGTTCTGGGCTCCAGCCCTTGTTGCATTCATCACAATCTCATCTGCCATTCCTAACAAAGAACTGCTGCTCTATTTTAGAGGTACCCCCAAGAAAGCTGCCAGTACCCACACTTCTTCCCAGCTCAGGTCCAAAGGGAAGAAAAACCTCAGTTGCCAGCCAAGGCCATCTCTCTAACACAGGTTGAAGCACTGCGCCTTAGGAATCTCTTTGCTGGGAAACTGGGCATCTGCTCACCCAAGACCTCTTTGCAGGCATGTGATTTGTGAATGACCTGGGAGATTTCTAAAGCACCCCAAAGCCTTCATATTATCCCATTTCATCCCCATGACACCCATCAAAATCATTTGCCAGAAGAAGAAACAGAGACTCAAAAAACATGACAGGCCCAAGGCCCACGTGGTTAATCACTACGAGAGCATGGCTACTTGTGTGGGGAAAGCCTGCATTCTCTCCATTCCTATGGGCCAATTCTTTTAGGCATCCCCAAAGAATTTTTAACTAAATTTTGATTTCAGAAATTGATGAAAGATAAAACACCAAACCTACAGGAATACAGTGGTATCTGGGACAGTCTAGGTGGAATAAGTAGGATTTTCATTGCACATGGACATATATTTCCTATCCTCTAAATGATCGTGAACATTGAATTCACTCTAAGATGTAAGTTGGGAAAAAATACCTGATAAAAACGCCCACACCACTCATTCCCATACTAGTAATAGTCGAAACTATTAGCCTACTTATTCAACCAGTAGCCCTAGCTATACGATTAACCGCTAACATCACGGCTGGTCACCTGCTAATACACCTGACTGGAAACGCCGCACTAACACTATCAACCATTAGCCCAGATTTTCTGAAAGCCCATATTTTCTTTTGCACACCAGAAAGCCAGTCACTGGGCAGGGAAGGCACATGCCAGACTCTTTCGGGGACTGCTGAATTTAACATAGAGCAGAGTTTCCCAGCTGCAGCACGACTGACTTTGAGCCTGATAATTCTTTCGTGTTGGGGACTGTCAAACAACATCCCTAGACTCTACCCAGCAGAGGACATAGCATCTCTCCTGGAGTTAAATCTGAATGAGGAAACAGTATCTTCACATGGAGCTGGTCCTTTGCCTGGAATCTGCAGCTAACAAAGGGTAGACGCTCCCTTTTAGAAGCGATAAACTCTTCTGAGGGAACGCACCCTGTGCAATTTTGCTGAATGGCTTATTTTTAAGCCTCGGTAAGAGTTCTTTGTACTTGTCCTTAAATATGTATTCTGAGTAATTAGAGTGAATTATCTTTCTGCTCAAGGTACAAACAGCAGTCGGGGGCGAAAAGGAGCTTCTATGAACTGCACAAGTCTTGGATTCCCAGGTGCGTGGTTGGGGGTGCTTCTAAAAGGCAACATTCTGGGTCTTGGGCAAAGAGGTGTCTAATGTGTCTCTTACCTGAACCTCTGAGAGAACTATCCCTTCAATGCACGGAATTAACCAGGGTCATCAAACTAAAGGTCCCTAGAAGACATAGGTTTTAGTGGTAAATGGTGCTGGGTATGAACGCAGCCTTGGTCACATGAGGAGTTTAGGGTTTAAGGAAAGTTATAAGACTCCTCTGAGCCTTGGTTTCTTAAATCTGCAAAACAGAAACATTTCTATGAGCTTAGCATGCGTCCTGGAATGGCAACATGACCTCCCTTCAGTGAAGAATCTCATAGGTGTTTAATTATTGATCTCCTTATTTCTCTTTCAAAAAGAGACAACCAGAAGTACTAATGGTTAAGCCTGAAGAAGTCATGGCTATCATGAGCAGCTTTATGGACATCTTTTATGTCCATAACAACAACCAGAGAGACAGCAGAGACAGAGCAGTCGGCAATCATCATATGTGTCGTATGAACCTGGCACCAGGCTAAGAACTCTGCAATCATTGACGTGTGTTGTCTTCACAACTACCCTCTGTGACAAATACTTTAATTACCCTAATTGTATAATTGATAATAAATAATGCAGAGTAGTTGTGTTACTTGCCAAGTCTTGCATGGGTAATACCTGAGGGAGCCTGGATGTGAAATCAGGCAATCTGTACAGGAGCCACTCTCTCAGCCACATTGCCCACATGGTGCCATGTTGCATCATTTTCAGGTACCTTGAGTTATTGAACATATTGCTACAGTCAGAGACCAAGGAGTTTCCAGTGAGGGAAACAATGAGATCTGGAGAAAACAAAATGGTACAGGAAAGGAACCAACATTGCAAGCTTGGGAGTCCAATATGAAAGGTAACTCTAAAGTGGCAAAGTGAGCCTTTGAAAGGAGGAGACAGAGGTTAGAAGAATCCCACCACCAATGAGGCACATGCCTTTCTGCAAAGCAGTAGCAATAATGACATACACGATAATAATAGAAGTAGTAGCAGCTACAATTTATGGAGCACCTTCTATGCTTTAGGGCTTAGTGAGGTTAATAGTTTTCCCAAAGTCATGCAGTGAATAAAGGGCAGTGTTGGGATTTGAACCCAGGAAATGCCTACCTCCAAGGGACTGCCTTCTCCATAAAGGAGAAATAAGTCAGTATGGAGAAGGAGTTATCTTTTTGTCTCTTCTCATCTATCTGGATGCTATATTCTTACCATTCTGATAATGAGTCATCTCTCACCTTTCATCTCCCAAGACTCATCTGAAGTTCACTGGGGAGAGCAGAAGCGGGAAGCCCACTGCTATCATGCACTTGGTCGCCAAGCAACAGACTACTCTGCCTGGTCCTTTGCGGCCAGAAACAGTCTCAGTATCCTTATTCCTGCATTTCATTTATCTGAATCACCAATGCCTGGTGGCATCACCTCTATGTAGAAGACTACAAGTCATCCATTTAAAGCATGTTACTTTGGGTGATCCCATTGGGAAATACATGAGGAAACACATTATCTGTTGTGTTGCTTCAGATCATGGACAATATTTCATCTGGGCTTCTCAGATATCCAAAAACACGTTCTTTATATTATCCCCTTTTCCACCTCCAAGAAGAGACTCCTATTTGGTTGGGGGTTGGTGAAGAGGTTGCACTGGGAATACAGAGAGCTGGGGGACACCTGGCTTTGCACATGCTGATCACTCTTCCTGGAATGCTGTTCCCACTGTCTTCTCTTGCTGGACTCTTTCCCATCCTTCAGAACACAGCTTAACCGACACCTCCTCAGAGAAGGCTTCCCTGATCTCATGTCCCTCCCTCCTTAATCTCCTTTTTCAACCTAATATGTGTTTTCTTCAAAAGGTATCATGGTGGATTGAAGACGGTTGCACATCCTTTGACATATCTCCTAGTCAAAGGTGGAGTCTTTTTCCCTCTCTTTGAATCTGAGATGACCTTATTTTAATCAACAGACTGAGGCAGACATAGCACATAGCAAATGCCAAGGCTGAGCTTTATGAGATATGCAGCTTCTACTCTCATTTCTTGAGACACACCTTTTTGGAATTCAGCCACCACTGAAGTGTGTGCATGCTGAGATGATGCCCATATGAAAGTCTGATTGACCAGAAACCACCATGCTGTGAGGAAGCTCAAGCTAGTCATGTGGAGAGACGGAGTTGGGTGGGTGGGGAGGTCATACAGACAATCATCAAGTTCCAGACATCTGTGGGAAACCTTAGAACTTACTCCCCAGTTGCAAGTGGTATATGTATCAAGCTGATGTGCACAGCTAAACTTCACCCAAATACCTGTAACATAGAACTGTAGGTAAATAAAATGTTTGTTTAGGGTAGTTTGTTAGGCAGCAATGCATAACTGAAGCAAACATTACAATTTGTAATTATTTAGTTATATTGTTGATTTGTTTCCATCTCTCTCTCCTACAAGATAATATTCTAAATGAAGAAACCATGGCTACTTTTTGTGTATTCCTGAATCTTCAGTGCCAGTTATACAGTAAGCACTCAACAAATAATTTTGAATGTATGATTTACCATTAAATAAAATAATAGCAACACTATAAGAAGTAATAGTACTAACAGTAGGGTCAGGTAGTTGTAGCAGTAATAATAGTGGTCACCATAGGAAAAGTAGCACAATAGTGGCAGCTATGGGCTACTGGGGCAGATAGACAGCACATACCATTGCTGGACAATAGGAGACTTTAAACAAGGATCTTATTGATGGAGGGAAGGACTAATGAAAGAAAACCATTCAAGTGAAGCCCAGGCAGAAGATACCCTTCCTCAGCAAACTCTCACTCTCAGATCTTCTGGTGGGTCTTTGTTCTCCTCTGCTAGGATGTATGTCCCTCCAGGGCAATACTCACAACTCTTTGTCTCCCAATCTCAAGGTCTAGCCCAGAGCTGATCACTCTGCGGGAACCTCCATTGATTTCTCACTCTTTCTGGGCACAGACAATGTCTGACTCATCTCTGTTTTCCAGTAAGAACCTGGCACACAGTAGGTGTTGATAAATGTTTGCTGAAATAAATTTAATTGGGATCAATGCCCAAAAGGCAGATTCTCT
The DNA here is from genome assembly GCF_000951045.1 of Mandrillus leucophaeus. NCBI lineage: Eukaryota > Metazoa > Chordata > Mammalia > Primates > Cercopithecidae > Mandrillus > Mandrillus leucophaeus. Next base: position 210,250 of record NW_012106575.1, read on the forward strand.
CATTACCATTGTTTAAAAATACCACGGATTTCCCCTCATGCATTATGTATGATGGAAATTAATTTATCCAGAATTGTTTTCCAATGCATAATTTTCAAAGGCTCTAGTCTGCATTCAACTGAAATCTGCACTGGGGTGGGGGCGGGGTTTGGTTAGTCTCTGGCTCCTGCGTTAATTCCAAACACCATTCCTGAGATGGACCCAAGCATAAGGGCCTGGGTGAAATCACATTAGAAGCCAACATTTCCTGATTCCTACTTCCCTTGGTAAGATTAGGATGGATGCATCTCATAGAACCAGGTAGATCTTTTTATGATGTCTTCATTCCCAGCTCAGTGGCATCTCCATTCTTCCAACCCCTTAGAAGAAGCTGGCAGGAAAGAGTGTGAAGTTGTGGTTATGAGTATAGGTCTAGAGTCAGACATATTACTAAATCAGACTTGTTCCACTATGACCTTGGGAAACACACTGAGTCACATCAACTGCCCATGTCCTCAGTTTCCTCACCGTACAGAGAGCATCGCCACATCCTCACTCAATGGTCACTCTCAGGATTAAATCACAAGGGACGATACCATCCCAAA
>NW_012106575.1:210883-256501 GCF_000951045.1 Mandrillus leucophaeus
ACATTACAATTTGTAATTATTTAGTTATATTGTTGATTTGTTTCCATCTCTCTCTCCTACAAGATAATATTCTAAATGAAGAAACCATGGCTACTTTTTGTGTATTCCTGAATCTTCAGTGCCAGTTATACAGTAAGCACTCAACAAATAATTTTGAATGTATGATTTACCATTAAATAAAATAATAGCAACACTATAAGAAGTAATAGTACTAACAGTAGGGTCAGGTAGTTGTAGCAGTAATAATAGTGGTCACCATAGGAAAAGTAGCACAATAGTGGCAGCTATGGGCTACTGGGGCAGATAGACAGCACATACCATTGCTGGACAATAGGAGACTTTAAACAAGGATCTTATTGATGGAGGGAAGGACTAATGAAAGAAAACCATTCAAGTGAAGCCCAGGCAGAAGATACCCTTCCTCAGCAAACTCTCACTCTCAGATCTTCTGGTGGGTCCTTGTTCTCCTCTGCTAGGATGTATGTCCCTCCAGGGCAATACTCACAACTCTTTGTCTCCCAATCTCAAGGTCTAGCCCAGAGCTGATCACTCTGCGGGAACCTCCATTGATTTCTCACTCTTTCTGGGCACAGACAATGTCTGACTCATCTCTGTTTTCCAGTAAGAACCTGGCACACAGTAGGTGTTGATAAATGTTTGCTGAAATAAATTTAATTGGGATCAATGCCCAAAAGGCAGATTCTCTCATTACCATTGTTTAAAAATACCACGGATTTCCCCTCATGCATTATGTATGATGGAAATTAATTTATCCAGAATTGTTTTCCAATGCATAATTTTCAAAGGCTCTAGTCTGCATTCAACTGAAATCTGCACTGGGGTGGGGGCGGGGTTTGGTTAGTCTCTGGCTCCTGCGTTAATTCCAAACACCATTCCTGAGATGGACCCAAGCATAAGGGCCTGGGTGAAATCACATTAGAAGTCAACATTTCCTGATTCCTACTTCCCTTGGTAAGATTAGGATGGATGCATCTCATAGAACCAGGTAGATCTTTTTATGATGTCTTCATTCCCAGCTCAGTGGCATCTCCATTCTTCCAACCCCTTAGAAGAAGCTGGCAGGAAAGAGTGTGAAGTTGTGGTTATGAGTATAGGTCTAGAGTCAGACATATTACTAAATCAGACTTGTTCCGCTATGACCTTGGGAAACACACTGAGTCACATCAACTGCCCATGTCCTCAGTTTCCTCACCGTACAGAGAGCATCGCCACATCCTCACTCAATGGTCACTCTCAGGATTAAATCACAAGGGACGATACCATCCCAAACTGTCACAGAAGTCCACAGGTGTGAATACTGTGTATTACAGAGAGCTCTGGCAGATTATTTGGTCATTCGATATTGACTCCAACCCATGTTCCAGACCACTCTAGTTCATATCAACATCTCTCATCCAGCCCACGACAAGAGCTTACTGACTGTCCTTTCTGCCACTTCCCAACACCATTATTGCTTTTCTCCAATCCACTGTCCACATGGTAGTCAGATCGTTGCTAAAATCAAACCTAATGATGGCATTCTTTTTGCTTAAAATGCTTCAACGGCCCCCCATGGTACAAAACCCCCAAATAAGGCCTGCAGGGCTCTGCATGAGTGTTTCCTGCTCACCTATTTATCCTCAGCTTGGGCCACCGTCTCCATGCCTGTCCAGCCAGCCACACTGACATTCATTTTGTCATGGGAATATGCCAGCTTCCTTTCTGTCACTGGTGTGCTGGTAACTGATTAACAATCAGCTCTCCAGAAAAGTAGACCAAAAAGCCCTCGTCAGTAGCATTGCCAATGCCCATGGTGTAAATACTCTCACCCTGGAGGTATCAAGCTACTACCATGGCATCCCTGTCCTGTTGGAAAGAGACATGTACAACTGACAATCATAGGCCATTAACAGCTGGCTTCCACATGCCCTCACATCTTACTTCCGCATCTGCTGTCTGTCCTACTCAAGACATTCCCCCACCTTTCTCTGCATGTCTTTTATTTATTAATTATTATTATTTTTGAGACAGAGTCTCACTCTGTTGACCAGGCTGGAGTGTAGTGGTGCGATCTCGGCTCACTGCAACCTCCACCTCCTGAGTTCAAGAGATTCTCCTGTCTCAGCCTCCTGAGTAGCTGAGATTACAGGCGTGCACCACCATGCCCAGCTAATTTTTGTATTTTTAGTAGACACAGGGTTTCACCATCTTGGCCAGGCTGGTCTTGAACTCCTTGCCTCAAGAGATCCGCCCACCTTGGCTTCCCAAAGTACCGGGACTACAGGCATGAGCCACCTCGCCCAGCCTCTGATTTTGATCTTAAAAGTCACTTCTTTAAGGAAGTCTTAACTGCATCTCCACTTTGATTTATGTCTCCCTGTTGCTTGTTTGCACATCACCCTATATCTTTCCTTCACAGAAGTTTTTCCAAATGTAATTACAGTCAGCTGCCTTTTCCACGGGATCCACATCCACAGATTCAACCAATTGCAGATGGAAAATACAGTGTTTTCTTATTTCCACGGGATATAGAACCTGGTGGATACACAGGGCTGGCTGCATTCAACTGTGTGAGTGACATGTGTGTGTGTATTCTGTGTTACGGTAGACTGTACGTTCCTTGAAGGAGAAGCTATGTCTGTCTGATTCATTCTTATATCTCCAAGGCCCAGTTCTCTGCCTCTCAAATAGTAAGAACCCAAGAAATATTCATGAATAAATGCATAATACACAATTATTGAGTATCTGCTTTGTTCCAGGCACTTTGCCTAACACTGAGAATAAAAGTGATGAATAAGGCACAGTGGTAGCCTCGAAAAGTTTATAGCTTTATGCCGAATATTAAATTTTAAGTGACTGTAAAATTGTTGATGTGCATTTAATAGATTAATGTATGTGTGACACATAGTAGGAATTCAATAAGTATTTTTGGGTGCCAAACAAAGAATGGGTTTTCAAAACATATAAAACATACAAAGGAAGAACCAACTCTGGTTTTGAGGTGGTGTCAGGAAAGACTTTACAAAGGAATAAAGATTTGATAGACTCTCCAGCAAAGGCAATGGCAAAGACTTGAGAATTTAATTCCAGCATGGAAGGCCTCCCTTCCCTGTATCTAGCTTCCTTCCTGATACCATCTAGCCCACTTTATTTTCAAACTATGCTGAGGTATCAAACACTGTTTGCATCTCTGAGCTGCAATGTCCAGTGAGATGTCTGGAAACATGGTTGGCCAACATTCTCGCTGTTAATAAAAATGGTGTGGACCAATTGCTCACATCCATGAAACGCTAAGTGACTGTGAAGGCAGATTCCAGACTCCCAGCTACAGAAAGGGCCTGTAAACCCAGCAACCCTAAGCTGGCCCAGGGAAATGATGGGAAATTCAATTTCCTAAGGGCTGTTTGCAAAGTAATCCAATACATTACGGTGTGTGCATTATTATTGTATTATATTGAGTAATATCACATTTAAGGAGATTTCATAGCATCATAGCCATGCACAAGGGAATATAAAAGCGGTTAATAAAAGAGAGAAGTCCAATTTCCCTTCAATGTTAGTTATGCTCCTATTATACTCAGAATAATAATCAGAGGTCCACTTAGCCTGACTTGGGAGTTAACAGAGCTGTAATTACCTCGTGTCTACAGCGTCATTACCAAGGGCTCAGCCCCAGTGTCAGGACACTGAATTCTCAGAAAGCCTGCAGCACTTGATATTCCAGCTAAAGAAGGAAAATCGCAGGGCTTCCTAAAGCCACACACACACATAGCAGGGCAAGTCAAGATGTTTGAGCAGCCCAGGGTGAACTCTGTTAGAATTAAAGGCCCCCTAAAACCTGGATCCTGCTCATTAGGATTTTCCGCTGCTGCGAGTGGATATTCTCCTACCCTATGAACCCTTACCATGAAAAAGAAACCCGCCATTCCCCCGACTACATACATTACCGTTAGTTCTCCCTCTGTTGAGCCTGGTGAAAAAATGCTCGGAAGATTTGCTGAGAACAACAGAAGATGCACTAACGGCTTTTCCCAAAACTGACTTTCAGTGGATCAAATCAAGCTTCCAGGAGCTCTTCCTGGGATCAGTTATTCTAGCTACAGGGGAAGTTATCCTGGGGCTTACCACATTCTACATGTAAGCTTCAGAGAAAGGCATCAGTTGCCTATTTTAGTTAATCATTAGATCCACCGTGTATGCTCAGTGTTTCAAGAGTTGCTGTGGTGGCCGTGCACTGTGGTTCATGCCTGTAATCCCAGCACTTTGGGAGGCCAAGACGGGCAGATCACCTGAGGCCAGGAGTTTGAGACCAGCCTGGCTAACATGGTGAAACCCTGTCTCTACTAAAAATACAAAAATGATTAGCTGGGTGTGGTGGTGGGTGCCTGTAATCCCAGCTACTCCGGAGGCTGAGACACGAGAATCGCTTGAACGTGGGAGGTGGAGGCTGCAGTGAGCAGATATAGAGCCATTGCACTCCAGCTTGGGCAACAAGAGCGAAACTCCATGTCAAAAAAAAAAAAAAAAAAAAAAAAGACTTGCTGTGGAAATACTGGGACCTCTGACATGAATCAGGGCTGGATCTGAGTTCCATGTCCATCACTTCCCAGGGCCACTGGAACAATTTATACAACCGTTCGGAGTCTCTTTTCCTTATCTTTAAAATGAGGTAACATTACCCACCATTACTTTTAGAATTAATGGACTTAAATCATTAATACAATGCCCAACACCATTATTATTTGTTCTATTAATAATAACAATTGACAAACTCATTCTCTGACTGAAGAATGTAGTATTTCCTAATTCCTCTTTCGTTTAAATCAAGGTCAGTAGAGATGATTCCCAACTTACGATATTTCAATTTAATGATGTGAAAACAATACACATTCAGTAGAAATCGTGCTCTGAGTACCCATACAACCATTCTGTTCTGCCCTTTCAGTAGACTGCGTAAAAAAGTGCATGAGATATTTGCCAGTTCAGTATAAAAGAAGCTTTGTGTTAGATGATTTTGCCTAACTGTACGCTAATACAAGTGTTCTGTGTACCTTTAAGGTGTGCTAGGCTAAGCAACAATGTTCTGTAGGTGAAGTGTATTAAGTGCATTTTCAACTTGTGATGGATTTATTGGGACATAACCCCAGCATAAGTCAAGAAACATCTGCAGTGACATAGGTCCCCTTTTTAAAAAATACGGGGCAGTGTGTGTGTGTATGGGTGTGTGTTTCAAGGTGGAAGAAAAGTGCTATATTTGTGATACAACAACTCTGGCAGTCACTAAATTCTGGCATTACACAAACACATTTTTTATTTTCTTTCTGGAGTTCCACAGGGAAGTCCGGTTTGATGGAGAGGAAAGAATTTAAAAATGGAATTCATCAGCCCGGTAAGAAATACCAAATCATTTATTAGAAAACAACCCAGAGGACTTGAAAGAGTATCATACTCAAATGCCCACGAGGACCAGTGCGTGCAGGTAGAAGGGTACACTTGGTAAAACCCTACTACAGGCAGTGCTGGCGACTATGACAAATAGACAGAGGGGACGGGTGACACATCCCCAACATTAACTGCCATGTTTTGTTACATTTTTCCATTTTTTAATCAAAGCTAGCTTATTTTGTGAAAACTTTCATTTTACAATGTAGGCAATTAATTAATTTGAGTCCAATAAAATAGGCCTGATGCCTGAATATAGCCAACAGGCCAACAATATGTACACTTTGGCCTAGATCGGGGTTTGGCAAATTTTTCTGTCGAGGGTCAAACAATAAGCATAATTTTGGCTCTGTGGGCCATCGATCTATGTCACAATTACTCAAAGCTGCTGTCATCATGCAAAAGCAGCCATAGGCAATACGTGAACCAGTTAGTGTGACTGTGTTCCAATAAAACTTTATTGACAAAAACATTGCAGGCAGAAGTTGGCCCATGAGCTACAGTTTGCCAACTCTTAGCCTTGCTACTTCTGCTGATGTTAAAAGCCTGGAGAAGACTGGAGAGAAGAGAGAGAAGGAAAAGCTGCTAAGGGGCTCTGGCCCCCATCCACAGCTAGACTAGGCAAGGAGAAAAATGGCCAACGCCCTGTATTCCAGGGTGTGCATCCAACTCACATTCTCCCTTTTACTAGGTCCCCTCTGGTCTTCTCTGTCAAGAGCTTCAATATCTCAAAAGAGGAAAAACTCACAAATCCAATGATGAATATACCGTCTCCCCTTGTCCCCAACTGCCAAGGGGAGATGATATATTCGTCATGGGATTTGCCCCATCTGCCTTCTAGAGTCAGAGAACCTCTCTGGGGCTCATCTCCCCCAAGCTGGCCCCACCTACTGTTGTCTCTTCCCCTTTTGTGTAGCCACCAGATGAATGTCACCGCCTGGAACCCCAGGCAAGTCCCGGCATAATTGCTAACCCAACTCCCACTTGCAAGCCAATTAGAGGGAAAAGGGGGGACAAAACCCACCTCCTGTCACTGGAGCACTACATCTACCATTGCTTTTCTTAGTGGAGAAAAAAAAAGTAGCCAGTTTCTCCCCCTAAAAAAGGCCAGGGAACAATCTATTTAAATTATACTGTAACAATATGGAGCAAATATGCAGAAGTCAAATACAATTTGGGTTATAATTAGCAATTTCCTTGTAGCAAGTTTCTCTGGGAAATCCAGGTTTCCTCTTGTGAGCTTGCCAAAGGGTTTGAAGGCCCCTTTCACTCTATGGGGCCACTGGATGCCACTGGGAAAGGGGATGGGTTAGGGATGGGAAGGGGGTGTGTGGGTTTAGTTGTATAAATTGAGGGAGTTTAGAGCTCTACAGACTTTCAGGATTGTTAAGATATTTGCTTGTAGTGATATTATCATAATTGAAATAGTTACCAGGGAATGTCATTTAGGTAAAATAAACCACTAATGGGGTAATCACACAACATGGGTTTTGGAATTTGCCAGGCCTATGTTTGCATTTGCTTCATACCTGTGCCTCAGTTTCCTCATCTGTAATTATGGTATGATCGCACCTACTCCTTGATCAGTTATGTCAGTGAAATACACAGTATAGTGCACGGCTCATGGACTGGGTAAGAGAGTGGACCACGGTTGCCTTTGAATCCCATTTCTGCCCTCATCAGCCTTGTGACCTTGGGCAACATCCTCGATTTCTCTATGCTCTGGTTTTCTCATCTAGGTCATAAGGGGTTAATTAGAGTCCCTGCCTCCTCTGGATGCTGTGAAAATTCAATCTGATAGTCCACAGAAAGCTGATAGTACCACTTCTACTGGGAACCCAGTATGAGCTCACTAAATGCTAGTGATCATTATCCATACATTATCAATAACTGATATCTACTTCCTCTTTTGTATCTTCCTTTCAGCCCAAGAAGTTTCTATTTGACGTTCCCCATCTGACAAGCAGAATGTGCATTTACATTTCTCTCTTTTAAAAGATAAGGGCAGCCCATATTGTTTGGATTGTATGATTTGCAACTCTACATTTTTTAAAAAAATTTTTACAAGAAAATTGCCTTTTAACTTTCAAAACAAATCTGCAATATTTAAGACTTCACATTAACTGGTCCTGATGGTCTGGTTTGTTTTGAGTGGTACAGGCTGAAAATCTTGGTTTGCTGCAGAAAGAACTTGCCCATGGAGCTTCCGTCCCAAGTGTCCTGACACTGAGATGCCATACAAGTCCGGTCATCAAGCCCAGGTACATTCTGCTGCTGCTGTCAGGGTGAAGGCTTATTTTCTGGGTGGTGATGGCTTTCTCCCCAGAGCCCAGAAGCCAGAGAGCCCATGAGCATCTCCCTGGGATCTCCAGACTGCCTGGCTCACTGTCTCTTGAGAGTCTGGTTATGTTTCAACCAGTGGCAGAGGCCAGCTTCTGAACTGTTGCAGAGATTGTACAGTCACTTAGACCTAGCTCGACATCAAATGCTATAATTTGACAATTTGACAAGCTCCACATTCTTGCTCCACATTCTTCGGGGATGCAAAGGAAGAAACTCAGACCCCCTAGTTAGTGTCCTGACCCAGAAGTAATGATTGGGACTTGAGCTGGCAGGAACACACGACATTGCTGAATTCACAAAGACCCATTGATACAACCACCAGGAGCAGCAGAAGAGAACTAGATAAAATGAAGACTTTTTTCTTTTTTTTTTTTAGAAGTCTGGAAGTCTTTGTGAGAATAAGGCCCACTCGTGGCTGAAACCTCTGGCTAGGAACCAAAATAGGATAGCAAAGAGAAACAGAGACTTACAGTGTACAGTTCAGTGTGCTCCTAAAGGCAGTGTCATTGGGACTTTGTCTATTTCAATGCAGAGATAACCCTGGGTATGTGTATTTTAAAAACGGCTGTGGAATCCAGGAGATAGAGGCAGAGGAAGGGCATGGTACAGTGGAAGTTTTCTCTTAGGACATCCTTACATTAGGTTCGGCTGTGATACTCACTGTGTGACTTAGGCAGTTCACTTTCTCCCTCTGAACCTGAGCATCATTCGTAAATGAATCAGGAAGATAAGGTAGTCATTTCAAGCTCTAACATTCTATGAATCTCTGCACTGTCACACTGAAGCATCCAAACTGTCTTTTTTATGAACCTGAAATACAGTCTCCCTTAAAGGGTTCAGGTTCCTAAAATCACTTTTTTTTTTTGAGATGGAGTCTTGCTCTGTTGCCCAGGCTAGCGCGGAGAGGCTTGATCTCAGCTCACTGCAACCTCTGCCTTCTGCATTCAAGTGATTCTCCTGCCTCAGCCTCCCAAGTAGCTGGGATTACAGGTGCCCACCACCACGCCTGGCTAATTTTTGTATTTTTAGTGGAGACAGGGTTTCACCATGTGGACCGGGCTGGTCTCGAACTCCTGACCTCAAATGATCCACCCGTCTCAGCCTCCCAAAGTGCTGGGATTACAGGCGTGAGCCATCATGCCCAGCCTAAATTCACCTCTTGTTAAACAATAAAGTTTCCAAGATTAAGTCAGGAGTTATAAACTCAGTATCTTCAGAGGCTGGACAGATAAGAAAAATGAATGAAATAGTAGTGAACAAGAGAACCCAGAAAAATAAAAATTGCTACTTATTCTTAAGAAGAAAGAATTCTAAACATTTACAATGGAAATATGTCAATGAAGTTATAATAGTGGTACAACAATCCAACATAGCAATGATTGGATAGATGGATGGATAGGGACCACATCCTGTGGACAGACGATTTGTTTGCTAAACTACTACAGCGTGCTCACCAAAGGGCTACATACCATCATGCTAATGCCTACCTTAATGGAGAAAACTAAAATTTATTTTGCCAATGTCTCCAACATAAGCTAATCTCTTTTAAACATGGATGTTACTTGCCTGGATGCAAAAGTATTTGAGTTTTCTTTTTGTTGTTGTTGTTGTTGTTTGTTTTTGTTTTTTGAGACAGTCTCATTCTGTCACTCAGGGTGGAGTGCAGTGGCGTGATCTCGGCTCACTGCAACCTCTGCCTCCTGGGTTCAAGCAATTCTCCTGCCTCAGCCTCCCGAGTAGTGGGGATGACAAGTGCCCGCCACCATGCCTGGCTAATTTTTGTACTTTTTGTGTCGAGACAGGGTTTCACCATATTGGCCATCCTGGTCTGGATCACTGGCCTCAAGTGATCCACCGCCTTGGCCTCCCAAAGTGCTGGGATTACAGGTGTGAGCCACTGTGCCTGGCCTTGTGTTTCCAACCCATAACTTATGTGATCTTTTTAAATAAGTGCAAAGAGAAGATAGAGTGGGTGAACTCTTTGGCTCTTCCAGCTCTAGCATTGCAAGGTTCTGGCTGAGATTCGTTCCTGAATCTTCTGTTAACAGAGAATAGCCAACTTCTTTGTTCCAGCCTTGAATTAGAAAATTGCACAGAATTCATAGGAACTTACTATGCACCTAAAGAGTATATGGCATGTAATTAAGGGCATAAAATGATGATTGTGGGCTAATGCATGACCCAAATACCGCCCACAAAATAGATTAATGCCTATTTCTAAGTTCACTGGAAACACCTGTAGTCCCAGCTACTCAGGAGGCTGAGGCAGGAGGATCACTGGAGCCCAGGAGTTTCAGGCTGCAAGTGAGCTAAGATGGTGCCACAGCACTCCAGCCTGGGTGATGGAGTGACACCCCTCTCTCACATAAATAAATAAATTAAATTGCTTAATGGGGCTACGAGCTATGCAGAGGCAATTAAGATCTTTGAACACTTAAATCAGTCCTTTGCATAGCAGTCTCTATGAGCTATAGAAAGGACAGATTTAGGTGTGTGAAGGTCCTAAGCAAATATAGAGACTGCTTAGTCATCCTGAGAGGGTAAATTGATGACAATAAATACAGGTATGAATAAGCACAAACCACCAAATGAAGACAAAGTCACAATGAAACTTGTCAGATGGCTGCCAGATTTGCAATTGAAATATGCCAGTGAAGTCCCCCTAAGGAAACATTAAATCCAACCCTTAGAATATGCCTAAGCTTTCCTCATTTAGCAAGAGCAAGACGTTCTCAGGTCTTAAAAACAAAACTTCAGTCATTTCCTTCTCTAATGAATCTCACTTTGTTTGCCCATGACCTAGACTTAGACCAAGAACAGCTTGTACTGATAATTTGTACTAAAACATGAGTGATTGAAAACTATTTGTCTATAAATCATTAAATACAAAATTACCTTGAAAATAAATTGGGAATTGGAGTTTTAGTTTGACTCTTGAAACAGGAAATTTCACAATTCTTATGATGAATTTATTCCCCTGGATAAAATATTTTTAATGAAGAATTCGGAACCAAGGAGACCACTCTGATTTCTCATTATGGGTACTGTAATTATCTCATAATTATGATGATCTACCTGGCAGAATGTTTACTATGTGCTTGTGATTGTGTTAAGACCTTCATAGACATTACTGTATTAGGATTTCACAACAACTGTAAACCTCACATATAAAAAAGAAGAGGCTCAGTTATGTAACATGCCTATGGTCCCACTCTGGGTCAGATTGGGAATGAGAGTGCCAAGCTCTGTACCTAGATTCTACCCTGCTTCTCCTGATAACATCTAAAGATATTTAACCAGTGCCATTTTCTTTTTACCTGTCATAGCAACCTCCAATTCTGCCAAAATCTGAGGCTGAAACCCTAGTCCTAAAAAGAACATCAGACACAGAGATGCTCAGAGATATCCTGTTCCTGTCCAACTTATCCTAAGTTGGGATAAATCATTCATTTTGGCTCTCCAGAACTGGACACTCTTTGATGACCAGGGTCTTTAAAATAATAAAATAACAGTGGTATTGTGTAATAAAGGTCCTTAGTTTATCCTGAAAGCCAAGGACCATTTATTGCAGAGAATACATGGGAGTAAGAAGCATCGTTCTCAGGCTCCTAAGGAAACAAGAGACAGTACCCATGTCTTCAAATTAAATGTGAATCTTAGGAAAACAGAACTGGTATTGACAAAACAGCTCAGTCACACTGTCATCTGAAAAGACAATTTTGAAGCCACCGAAACATGTTATTGGAGTTTGCTCCAGGCGCAGGTCTCCAACAAGAGCACACTCAAAGTCTGTAATATTGCACAGGCTTGGGTCTGCTGGGGCCCTCCCCAGGGTGAAATGAGTAATTCCTTTCTGCAATAGCAATCTATTTAGAAAAGAGGCCAGTGTGGCTGGGCATGCCTGGGGGATGCCTTCTGGGCTTCTAGCCCTTAAGAATTTTGGTCTCGAGTCTGACATGCCTGTTTTTGAGCTCTGGCTACTGTTTCTCAGCCACAGTGACCTTCACTAAGTGACTTGCCTCAGATTCTGCTTCTATAACATGGGATGATAACACTTCATAAGTGGTGGGGAGGGCCAAGATTAGTTGAGGTTGTGCATGGAAAGTGCTTAAAATATAGTCTGACATTCAATGAGCAAAAGTTACAATTTTTGAGATGTTTTTCCTGATTCTCATTTAGATGTAACTCTTCACCCTATTTTTAGACACGGCAACCTTCAATTATTTTGCCCAGCCTTCAACATAAGTACATGAGGCGTAAACTCTCCTCAAAGGAAAAAAACTCTGTTATTCTCTAATCCATCGTCTGAGGGTTGTTTGGAAGAAAAGAGGGAGGGAGGAGATCTGGAGAAGGGTCACAGCAGAGGAAGGGAGTAAGAGAACACATAAGAGCAGAGAGGTTCAATGGTCAACTTGAGCTCCTTCCACTTGTAAACAGAATGGAGGGTCAACTCTTGTCAAGACCGGAGGCCAGGTCTTAACTGACCTGTTCATCTAAGCTAGAGGGCAGCCATGAAGAAACCAACCTTTGTGAGAATTCTAAGCCATTGGCCAAGAGATCCTCTAGGGCAGCAGTGCCCAAACTTTTTGGTACCAGTTTTGTAGAAGACAATTTTTCCATGGACATGGTGGGGCAGGGAGGATGGTTTCAAGATGAAATAGTTGCATCTCACATAATCAAGCATTAGATTCTCATAAGGAGCACACAGTCCAGATCCCTCGCACGTACAGTTCGCAATAGGCTTTGCGCTCCTCTGAGAATCTAACACCTTTGCTGATCTGACAGGAGGCAGAGCTACAGTGGTAATGCTCACTCACCTACCACTCACCTTTTGTTGTACAGCTCAGTTCCCAACAGGCTACAGACCGGCACTGATTTGTGGCCTAGGGGTTGGGTACCCCTGTTCTTGGAGACAGCTGGAGACTGGGGAAACAGCCTGGACTTTAACATCAGGCAGACAAGACATGGGTGAGGACCTCAACTGCACCATTCCCAACTCAAAGCATCTTCAACCTCTTTGTCCCTTTATTGGTGGGATTCTAACAGCATTTAAAAGGTTGATGTGGTAACAAAACAAGATGGTGACCAAAAGAGGGCCTAGAATGGTCTTTGGGCCATGGGAGGCCTTAACCAAGGACAGCACACCTCAACTTTTCTTCTCCCGGACACCCAACAATTCTAAAAGTATTTTCTTTTGTCAAAGAGAGGGATAGCCACACCCAAACACACAGAGTCCGTAGGGACATGAACCAAGACTTGGCTAGCACACTGGGTTGGGCAAGAGTGTGGGTGCAGGCCTTCTTAGGTTCTATCCATGAAGGTGCAAATTGGTGCCAGCTCTTTGTAGGGTAATTGATCTATGTCCACATCTTAAATCCATGTACCTTTTAACCATTCACACCCAGAGGCGCACAGAGATGGACAGCAATCTTTGTACCTAGCTCTGTACTGTAACCTGATGGTAAATATCAACAGTGCAAGATTAAACCCAGAGACAACCTAAATGCCATCATTAGGATACTTCTGTACATAAAAATGCACAAACACACACACACAAAATAACGAGTTGAACCCCTAAATATGATAAAGAATAATCTCTGAGATATAAAGGGGGTGCCAAAGTGGGTGTTTAGATTTCAATTCTGTAATTTTGAGAATGGAAATTGTGAGTAGTTATAAGATACAAAGATTGAATTAGAGACAGATGATAGAGATAGAGGGAGATAAAGATAGAGATAGAGGACAAGCAGGCATATGCTTGCATTTGCATAAAACACTTCTGGAAGGAAATATAAGGTATTAGTAACTCACTTCTGGCAGAGAGACTAAGAATTTGGGTTGTGGGTGTTAGGACATGTTAGTTTTCATTTTATATCCTTTTCCCATGTCTGACTTTTTAAACCCCAAGCCTGAATTGCTGTTTTTCCCTATACCTTAGTGAATTCATCAGCTTCAAAATCAAAACTGGTATGGAAAGGGTTAAGAACAGGACACCATCACCAACCAATGTCTTATCTTCCTAAAAGTATTAAGGAAATTTGGAGGCACAGTTAACACTCCAGTGGGAAGCGGCTGAGGCCAAAGAAGAAACTGGCTCTTTAAATAGTTATTTTCCCTGTCAGTCGAGCCTCCAGCTCAGAAACCTAGCTGGGGCACCCACATTCCTTCTCCCATCAGGGCCTAGAGCTAGTGGGAAAGTGGTGGGAGCCTTTTCAACAGACTGCAGAAGCATTATAAATAGAAGTTAACTTGCTATTGGAGATACATGGAGAATTCGCCACTTGCAAATCTCTAATGATAATATGTCAAGAGTAAAATACCTTGTCAGGAACAGTATCTAATATAATACAGTATTGGCTCTGTCAGCAATGTGATCCATGATATGTTTGGAGGCCTACATGAAATAGAAATTCAGCAGAAAAAAAGGCCTGCAGGGACTCATCTCAGTCCGTGGGGAACTGAAAGGATGACCTGGTAAGTCTTTTCTGTCTGCATTTTACTGAGCTCTGGTTGGGAGCTCTGGGTGCATCCTCCTTCCCTTTTACAGATTCTGCACTTTGTGTTAAATCATGTGCATATATTAGATGTTCTTGGAGGCCACCAGATGGATGGATGGTTTCTCTTACCCAAAAGTACTTAGTTTCTCAAAGAAATAATGGCCTCCACAGTGTCCTTAGAATGATATTAAGCATCGTGAATACATATGTCCAAGAAAAGTTAGAGCCATTCCAGGTACAGCACTATCGTATGGGGAATGACTTAGGTATCTCCCAACAGTAACATTTTGTGCAAACACAGGGTCCTGGATATGGGGTGGGGAGAACCATAGTTCTGACCCACTTTGGGGTTAAATTCATTACATAGGAAATTAAGAACCTGCAGTAAAGACAAAGTCCGCCCAATAAACATAGGAGGAGGCACAGACAATTTGAAGTAACTTGTCATAGACCACGTTCTGCTGCTGTAGATCAGGAAAGGATAACTCAAAAGCGGCATCTCTTTTTTGGCCAAAGAGAGATAAGTATACAGATGTAATTGTTTGTAACAAAAAACAAGATGGCTCCTTTATGATCCCTGTACTTACCCAATACCAGTCCAGAATATAAATCCTAAAACTTCCTTCAGGATCAGCCACAAAGCCCACCTGCTTCAGCCTCTAATGGCTGTCTTTCCTTTAAAATCCTACCCCTGAGATTGTGTACCATCCAAACACTGCTGGAGGAGACCAACTAGACAGTTAGCCAGTCCACCATACATTCACATTCTCCAAACTTGAGCACCCACTGCCATTCAAATACTCTAGGAATTCTCTAAGGCAGATTTCGAATATGTTTGCCCAAGTTCAGGAAGCCTGCCTTTGATGATGCTGCCTCCATTCATGGAAAAAATGAAGGCAACGTGGATGGAACTCCTCACATTATCTCTTGACTTGAAAATTTCTCTGCATCCTCCTACATTCCCCCTTCCTTCTCTTCTGTTTCAAAATTGAAGTAGTTCCAAATGTCAGCAGAATTATTTCTGAGTTACCCAAAATTGAAAACAACCCAAATGCCCATGTATAGGTAAATGGAGAAATAAACTGTGACATATCCACGCAATGAAATAGTACTCAGCAATGAAAAGGAAGGAGCTACAGCCACATGCAACAATATAGATGAATCTAAAATAAATGATACTGAGTAAAAGAAGCCAAAGAGAGCACATAATGTTGATGTTACTGATATAAAATTCTAGAAACTGCAAATTAAGCTATAGCAAAAGAAGCAGACTCATTGGTTCCTGGGAATGAGGCAAAGAGGAGGAGGGGAGGATCATAAAAGAGCAAGAAAAGACTTTGGGATAATGGACGTATTCATTATCTTGATAGCAGTAATGGTGGTGCATGTAGGTACATTTGTAAAAACGTATCACAGTGTATACTTTAAATATACACAGTTTATTGTATGTCAACAAAGCTGTTAAAAAATATTTCTTCCTTCCTAGACTACCTACTGTATCTGAATACTCTTGGTCCTATTCCTTCTTATCTCCTATAAAACACTTCAACCCTTCCTTTCCTCCACCATTATTCCCTATGTCTTGTTTCCTGTCTTTTGCACCCTACAGACGGACCTTGTTGGCATAAATTAGTGAATCTAAATCAACTATACTACCGATTTCTCTGACCTCATTGCTTCTCAGCTGCAATCTCTTTTTTTTCCTTATCACTGCAAATATTTATAATGAGCAATGCCCGCCCACTCCAACATATCCCATTTATTCCTCAACTCTTGTCCCTTCTGCATGTCCCTCCACTACTCTAGCAGAGCTGCTTTCTTCTAGATCTTTGAAGATGTCCAAACTGTCACTTTAATAATGTCTTCTCAGTTTATTCCCTGCAGGCTCTATAGCCCAACATTCAACTGGTTGAACGTCCAATCTGAACATCCTACTGATGTCTTATTCAATAGTTCCTCTTCTTCAAACCCCATGCTGTGAGCTCTCCAATGTTCTGTCCTTGTCTTTCTCTTCACTCCCTACTCTTGATGAACACCAATTCAAGCTTTTTTTTTTTTTTATACAAACGGCTCACCATGCTACCTTTAGCTCTGAACAGGTTCTGTCTACTTAGTTTCTTTAATGATTTGTTCTGAAGGTATCTTATCATGAACTCTGATGAAATAGTCTTCATTCCATGTATTTGGATATGAAGCTCCTCAGTGACCCCAGGGCTGGGACACTCAGTACCAGCCTCAGCCACTGAATGAAGATAACACCACACAAGCCAGGAATGGAGACTGATTCCCATGAGAGGGCTTATATAGGATAAATCCAAGAGCTTTTCACAGGTGGTGACTGGAGCCTGAACTTGCAGGACAAAGCCAGAGAGTGGAGGTGAGGACGAGGAAGCCAACCCAGGATGATTTCCCATTAGAAGCTGATGGACATGTTCCAACAACCAGGCTGTGTCTATCCTCCACCTGGACTTTTTATCGTACGGGCCAACACACTTCCTACTGAGTTTTCTCTTTCCTGTTACCAGAAGACTCTGAAAGGTATAACCTCTGACTATGATTTTGAAAATGTTTTCTCCTACTATCATCACGATAGATAAAAGCTGTGAATACCTGTACACTAGAATTTGGCACATTATCATAATTAACAGAAAACATATCCTATATCCTCCAAAGGCTCTCCAAGAAAAGAGAGCTTGTCTGCACATCAGATTATCTCACTGCAGTGCCTGGGGCACTGTGGTCACCCAACACGCTATTTAAATTCAATTGTGTTGATCTCTAAAGTGTTCTTTTTGCAGGGTAAAGATGTGGAGCATCTCAACTCCCCAACTAGATTAAATTTCCTTTAAGCTAGGCATCACTAACCCTTTCTTTTTATGTCTCATTTCATAACTCCTCTGACTTAAACTCTTCTTAAAGTTTTTAAAAAGCATTGCTTGTAACATGGAATTTCAACCCCTTATCAGACCCAACAGGCCCGTAGGATGTTGAATCCCTGCTCATTCCTCCCAGTTCATCTTTTGCCACATCACCTTCAAATCCCCTTCACCATGCCGGAAACATACTAGCCTCTTCTTAGGACTTTGAATGAGCCCAGATCTTTCTACCTTTACAACCTTTGACTGTGGTATTCCCTCCGCCTGAGATGCTTTGTCTTATCACCTTAAGGACCATCTCCTTAAGAAATGCTCCCAGACTATACGTCTGCAGGTAGCACCTCTGTTCTTTTTTAATTTCCCTATGGTACCCATATTTTCCTTAAGACATCTATCGCACATGCTATTTGCCACATGCTCAGTTTCTGCCTCTCATACTGTTACAAGAGGGAAAGATCATTTTGTTTGGTTCAACCATGCCAGCTAGTATGAGTCCCGGCCCTAGTAGAAGCTTAATAAATATTTGTGAGTAAATAAATGAATACATAAAATTTCCACAGCAGTTAGCTTAATAAATAATGTCTGATTGCACCTTTTTTTAAAATCTGAAAATAACCTATCCAGGCATTACTACTACTGATTATCACAAAATGGCCAACACACAGTAAACAACACCCCCATCACTACTGCCCGGTAGTCAACGCAAAAGCAACAAACACCTGCTGATCCGGCAAACTCATTTAACAGACCAGGCCTAAGGCACAGCAACTAAATACAAAAAAATCAGTAGCAGGAGCGTTCAGAAGAACCAGAATGTGGAGACAACCCAAATATCCATCAATGGACTAATGAATAAATAAACATGGTCTATCCATACAGTGGGAAACCCAACATGAATGAACCTAGACAACATTGTGCTAAGAGAAAGAAGCCAGACACAAAAAACTATCTCTAAGGCAGATTGGTGGTTGCCAGGGACTGGGGAGAGGGAGAATGGGGAGAGTCTGCTTAATGGGTAGGGGGTTTCCTTTTGGGGTGGTAGGAACATTCTCAAACCAGATAATGGTGGTGGTTTTGCACTACCTAGTGAATATACTGAATACCATTGAAATTTGCACATGAATAAAATGGTTAAAATGGGTAAGCTTTATGTTGTATGTATTTTACCACAATAAATTTAAAAGGGAGGAAGACAACTAAAAATGTCAGAATGTATACTATTTTTTAAAAAAAATCTTCAAAACTAGCTTCCAAATGAATGAGGTGGCAAGTAGCCAAGTTAGTCAGTGGTTGCTTTTATCATAGGAAATGTATCATGCTTCAAACCCATAAACTTCTTCACAAATACTGCCTTTCCAGAGGTCTTGGGACAGGAAGAAGAGGCAGAATTGCCTTGCACTTAAAAAATGTTCCAGACAAGAGGTTTGGGGTGCCCAAGCTTCTAAAGAATTCTGCAGAAAAAGGTTCCCAAATGCATGTTCCATATAGGTTTTGTGGTATACATGATTACTTTATGTGGCACACAAATGAACATTATTTAATTTTACTGTAATTATTTTTGCTTAGAGTTACATTTGATTAATGGTCAAAACACCAGTTTTCATTTACAGTGATGATAAAATGTCTGTGTTGTTTATATGCCTGTTTCTAATCCATTTAATCATTTGTATGCAATAAAATTTACCCTGTATAGTGTATAAAGTCACATAACTATCACCATTAAGATACAGGACAGTTTCCTTATTCATCCAGATTCTCTCACCCTGCCCCTTTCTAGCCCCTGCTCTTTGGTCCAGCAATAAAAATGAAGAAACTAGGGACAAACACTGCAATCTGGATGAGTCTCAAATGCATGAGGCTAAGGTAAAGAAGCCAGGTTCAGAGCTTTGAGGTATGAATGAGGAGTAGCTGCAAAGGGGCACAAGATTTGTATTTAGGCTGATGGAAATGTTCTGAAATTAGATGATGGCAATCATCACACGACTCTGTAAATTTGCTAAAAATCAGTGAATTGTACAACTAAAAATATACTAATTTTATGATATGTAAATTATAACTCCACAAATATTTTATTTTTGTTTATTTAGAGACAGAGTTTCACTCTGTCGCCTAGGCTGGAGTTCAGTGGAGCAATCTTAGCTCACTGCAGCCTCAAACCCCTGGGCTCAAGCCCCTGGGCTCCCACCTCTGCCTTCTAAGTAGCTGGGACTACAGGCAGGCACCATTACACTCAGCTAAATTTTAAATTTCTTGTAGAGATGAGGTCTCACTTTGTGGCCCAGGCTATTCTCGAACACTTGGCTTCAAATGATCCTCCCACCTCAGCCTCCCAAAGTGCTGGGATTACAGGCATGAGCCACCATACCCAGCCTCCATAAAGACTTAAAAAATATTATCTTACATCAAATTTTTTTTTTCAAAAAAAAAAAAAAGATATTTCACTGGGATCGCATTCTAGAAAGGCAAAACTACAGGAATAGAAAATTGATAAATGTGCCCCTTTACAAATAAATGAAGTTAATGAAAAAATACTTTGATTTAAATGAACGCTAAGAATGAATGCATGGAGATGAGGTAAACTTCATTCAGGAAGCTGGTATGATGAGCGTGGGCTTAGGGACTGATCTGTTTGCCAGAGTCCCTGGGTGGATGGGGATGCGCCCCTGCTACCATTCCCAGGGCTGGGGTACGTGCCCCAGCGCAGGTTTGCATAACCTCCCACCCGCAGCCAACACGTCCACTTACTGTGGCGGTGCCGGAGACGGTCTGAGCGCTCGTGTCCGCCGGGCTCTGCTCGGAGTGCGTCTGGGCGGGAGGGTACAGGTTTAACGTGTGCTCGGGAACCGTGGTCTGGCCTGTGTACTCTGGCGCGGGGTGGGGATGAGGGGCCGTGTATTCCGCGGGGATACCGTTTTGCGGGGGAGCAAACTGGGCCGAAGCGTAAGGCTGAGCCATTGTGTCAGGGGCAGCGGCTGCTTCCTGATTACCCTGAAAAATCAAAAAGGTGGAGAGAGGGAGAGAACATCATGAGAAGCCACGCTTCAGAAACCTTCCTCCCAGATCCCAGGACGATCGTGCACTGCGTACTTTCTAGGGGTCACCATGGTGCTACCAGCCCGAGATGGACCAATCTATGTTCATCTTCACCAGACCCCATAAGGAAACAGTACCCATCACTTCTCCCCATTTTACAGATGCAGAAACCGAGGCTTGGAAAAAATAGTCACTTTTCCCAAGCCACCCAGCCTAATATTCAAAGACGAGGAGGATCTGTGGCTTTACTAGATTGGAATTTTTTTTTTTTCCTGGCAGATCCTTTTCATTTCATTCCCATTTTGGAAACTGTGAGCATTTAGTTGTCCGCAGTGACAGCAGAACCTTGATTTGATACTTAAAGTGCCAAGAGAGATTAAATTGAACGTGTGTGTTCTTGAGAGGAGAGACAATTTATGTAAGCATTTGAATTTAATCAAAGTTTTATGTGACTTGGCTCACATAATGGGAAGAGGGAGTATCCTCTTAATGGTCCTAGTGTCTGTGTGGTTGTGTGTTATGTTGTGTGTGTGTATGTGTGTGTGTGATGTCCTCAGTGCCAAAATAAAGCAGCTGATAAAAATTCAGGGCCTAATTTGGACAACAATTGTTCTCTCTGACATCCCCATTTTAAGCATTTCTGAAAAATATTGGATTTAACTCTTAGTCTCATTAGTCCATGCCTCTCCCTCCCTGCCTTGCTTTTTTATGAGCACGGAGTATTATATAACAATTCATTCTTCAGATCTAGGCAAAACATGCAGTGTGACAATTACAGCCAACTCAGAAGAATTTTAAAAACACACACAACAAAAACCTGAATTCAAATGCTTCCATTTCAGGAAACATCTCTCTCTCTACCTCCTCCTCCACAGTCCTACCACGACACACACACACATGCGCGCGCGCGCGCACACACACACACGGCATAAGAAATGGTAACCCAAAGGTCCAAATTTTCCATGGTCTCAGTAGATGGGATCAAACAGTCAGAAAGACAGAGAGAGGAAAAAAACTTAGCAATTAAGCACACGAAATAGCTGCCTCTCCCATTGTCTGTGGTGAATTAGATGTGACTTTAGCCCTCGTACAATGATACCAGGGCAAAAATATCAGAATTGCTCCTTATCTCTTTGGTACTCGCCACCAACACCCGAAATCCTCTTTCTCTAAAGCAATTTGAGTGCAGCAAAAACATGATGACAGAAAGAAGGGAAGAAAAAAATAAGTTTGTTCTCAGAGCAGCACACAGAACTGGTGCATTTGTTTAGAAGGGACCTTAATTAGAATGTTAAAGATGACACTTGGAAGAGAACTAAGCTTAGGATAAGTTTAAACATTTTACAAGTAAAAACATTCCCATCAGGCTCTTCCCTCCTCCAGACAAATTTCTCCAAATGTCTGTGCCATTGGAAACAAAAGGACACAAGCGTTTCTCTTTCTAACATTTTCCCATAGCACTGGCGCCATGGAGGGTGTGCCTATGCTGAGGCTGAGTTGCTGCTATCCATAAGCAGTTAACCCTGCCCATCTTGGGAAGCCACAGAAGACATGCACTGATACTGCTGGTCTGTCATCACTCCTGTTTCTTCAACAAGACCCCAGTTTCCTTCTGGGGGACAGTCCCACTCTCAGCCTGTATGGTGCAAATATAGTTGAACCCAGCTCCTGGTCACTGCGAGATGAGCCATAGGACACCAGCCTGGCCATTCAGAAGGTCCCACTGAAACAGTCCCATGGATTTGGGTTCATGCACATCTATCGAGTGAGTCCATTAGTGCGTTAAGGCCTAGCCACACCACTGAGTCCCAGTCACCCCGGGGTTTTGCTGTAGTTTTGGGGAAGAAGTTCTCTTTCCACTCTGGCAGCTGTAAAAACAACATAAGCCTGGAGCTGCCAAGAACTGACACTTAGGCTGGGCATGTTGCCTCACGCCTGTAATTCCAGCACTTTGGGAGGCCAAAGCAGGTGGAACACTTGAGATCAGGAGTTCGAGACCAGATTGGGCAACATGGTGAAACCCCATCTCTACTAAAAATACAAAAATTAGCCGGGCGTGGTGGCACATGCCTGTAATCTTAGCTACTCAGGGGGCTGAGGCAGGAGAATCACTTGAATGTTGGAGGTGGAAGTTACAGTGAGCTGAGAGCGCACCACTGCACTCCAGCCTGGGCCACAGAGCAAGATTCTGTAACAACAACAACAACAACAACAACAACAACAACAGAACTGCCACTTGAAGGGGACCTACCTACAGGTGAGGCCAAACTAGAGGAAAATGAAGAGAAGAAACTGAGGAATAGAGAGGTTTCTACTGAGTCCCAGTGACATCATTTGAGTCTTGAATCCAGCTTTACCCACAGTTAGCACCACCCCTGTTTGTTTTAGTTACACAAGTCAGTAAACGTCCTATATTTTAACAGCCTTACTTAGATATCATTAACATAAAAATTATTTATGTAAGGTGTATAACATGATGTTTTGACATATGTATACATTGTGAAGTGACCACATTCCAGGTAATTAGCATATCCATCACTTCTACATGATTTCCATTTGTGTGTGTGGTGAGATTTAATTTAAGATCTATCCGCTTAGCACATTTCCAGTATATAATACAGTATTTTTAACTCTTGTTCCCATGCTGTACTTAAATCTCCAGAACGTATCTGTCTTGCAAAACTGACACTTTATACCCTTTATCTCATTTTTTAAGCTACTTTTTCTGTTACTTACAACCAAAAGGGTCTTGACTAATTAAAAAAAAAAAACAAAACTTCTGCTGCTTTATAACTAAACTAGTGTCTTTTCTTTTTCTAGGCTGTTCAGGGAACATATCCTTCTGTACAGAAATTTCATAGCGATGCCACTTCTCTATGGGTGATGAAAAGCCCCAGAAATGTTGGGATCTTGGGAACCATCTGATGAGACATTCATTGTGCCAGAGGCAGCTTCTGCTCAAAGGTCTGTTTCTGTCTCCCCAACCTTCTACCTGGCCCATCTCTGAATTGAAAGATAGACTTGTGTAAATTCTTCCAAAGCAGTGGTGTGGACAATGATCATATGAAGACAAAGGCTTCCCTCCTCCACCTCCAGCAGAAGATACTTTCACCAGGAACATATATAACCCTGGGGGCTTTTCATCAGTGCAGAGCAACCTCAGGAAAAGTGGCCCATTCCTACTAGTTCCTGCAAAAAAGCCAAGGCTCCTTGTAGACTTGGAGCTATCTCTGTATCGAACAGAGAAGGGTCATGCCCTCCAGAAGCTTAGGGTAAGTTAAGGGAGAAGAGCTCCATCCTCTTAACTCCATCAAGTCTTCACATTCACTGCCCCTCAGCTTGGAAAGCCTCACCCCCCACTTGCCCAGTTAGTCCTTACTCTTCCTTCAGTTCGCATCAAGAGTCCCTCCTCCAGCAGGCTTTCCTTGATGCTGAAACCCAATCAGTTGCCCATCCCCTTTACTGCACTGCAGCTGGATAGTCATAGCTCACACAGCTCCAAGTACTGCCATGGCCTGTTTATTTGTCTGTGAGCTCCCTGAAAACAGGACACTCTGCTACATTCCCTGTCCCATCTCCATGGTCCAACAGCATACTAGCTGCAAAGTGGATATTTATAAATGTCTGCCAAGTGAATATGTGCTTGAAAAATGACCTCTGGGCTCTGTAAAGCCTAGTCTGGCAGCAGGAGATAGGGTAGGGGGATGAAGAGAGGACCTAGCAAATGACTCATGAGGCAAACCTGGCCCAAATTTTGTTTTTGTAAATAAAGTTTTATTGGAACACAGCCATGCTCATTTATTTACTGTCTGTAGCTGCTTTTGTACTACAAATGCAGAGTTGGATAGCTGTGACAGAGACTGCCTAGCCCACCAAGCCTGAATGATCTATTATCTGGTCCTTTGTGGAAAATGTTTTCTAATAGCTGTGGCAGAATGTCATTAGATATGGGGTCACCAGTTGAGAAGCCATTATTGCATAAATAGTTTGGGCAGGAAATAA
This sequence comes from Mandrillus leucophaeus, assembly GCF_000951045.1. Classification (NCBI taxonomy): domain Eukaryota; kingdom Metazoa; phylum Chordata; class Mammalia; order Primates; family Cercopithecidae; genus Mandrillus; species Mandrillus leucophaeus. Next base: position 235,077 of record NW_012106575.1, read on the forward strand.
AGCAAGCAGTGAAGCAGAAAGAGACAGAAAGGGGCTGTATTCTCTCTAAACCAAAGATGGGTGATAGTTAGTCTTGGAGACTGGCAATATTGAAAATGGTGCAAAAACAGTGAGTCAGAATCTTTTGGGGAATTTACTTTCCATTAGCAAATCTTTAACCTGTAAACACACATGCACACAGGCTTTAAATCTGCATAAGTGGCCTTTGAGCAGAAGGTTCATGACGGCCTCAGACTTCCATGAAAAGCAGCCCCTTCTCCTCACTGGTCCTCAGAAGAAAACCTAGTAGGTAGCAGGCACTGTGCTGGGCGCCTCATACCGGCAGTTCTTCCAGAGTGGTGACTGCTCCCCACAGGACATAAGGCAATGACAGGAGACAGTTTTGATTATCACAAATGAGGGAGGATGTGCTACTGCCATCTAGTGGGTGGAGGCCAGGGATGCTGCTAAACATCCTACAGTGTACAGGACTGCCCTGAACCACAAAGGACTGTCCCACCCCAAATGTTAATAGTGCCAAGGTCCAGAATCCCCACTTTGCATGCAATGCATCTCTAATCTCAATTTACCTCTTCATCAAAGATGCTCCAGGCCAAAGCTGGGAATAATTATTCAAGGTCACAGCCACAGATAGTTCTTAGGGAAGCCAAAAGTTAAACCAAGGCATCTCTTATCTAGCAAGAGAATCACCTGGTGGGGAGTTCACTTCGTTCACTTCGTTCACTTCGTTCACTTCGTTCACTTCGTTCACTTCATTCATTCATTCATTCATTCTTTTTATTTTTATTTTTTTGAGACAGAGTTTTGCTCCTGTTACCCAGGCTGGAGCGCAATGGTGGGATCTCGGCTCACTGCAACCTCTGCCTCCCAGGTTCAAGCGATTCTCCTGCCTCAGCCTCCCGAGTAGCTGGGATTACAGGTGCCCACCACCAGGACTGGCTAATCTATTGTATTTTTAGTAGAGATAGGGTTTTACTATGTTAGCCAGGCTGGTCTCAAACTCCTGGCCTCAAGTGATCCACCTGCCTCAGTCTCCCAAAGTGCTGGGATTACAGACATGATCCACCGCACCTGTCCACTTCCCATTTTTAAATAAGCAACTCCCTCTCTATCATATACACCATGGACCTGTGTTTTAGCTGTTGGTGTGTTACTCCCTGTGAGGAAGCCAGGGACTAGGGTATTTGATTCAAAGATGCCAGCAATTCCAATGGACAGGTTAGGTTGGTGACCATTCGAAAGGAGTGGGGCAGCAGCCTGGGAAACTTCTGCACTACCTCAAGCCTGAGGCCTGACTTTGAAATGCTTTGAGGCTATCTGAGGAAAGGCAAGGGCCAGCTGGGGGCATCACATGTGCCAATGCAAACCACCCACCTCTATCATGAGTTGTGCAATTCTGGCAAACACAGAGCACCATGCTCTAGGGTAGCCATGGTAGCCAAGGAGCCTGCAGTTAGCATCCAGGAACATGGGGCTCCAGATTTCATCCTGTACCTAGAGTTCTCAAACAGATGTTGGTGGGACCCCCCTACAGTAACTTATTAACACAGCCGTTCCAGAGAGACCCTAATTAATATTCCCAACATTTGCACTTTAGGCTAATTACAGCTAATATTTAATTAAGACCATTGTACTTCCTATGGAATTATTTTTCACCTTCAAATGGCTCCAGAGATGTCTTTGTTTCCTCCCTAGTGACGTTCCTGGATTCTTAGCTTTGCTGAAATGTATTTTCTGGAAAAATACATTGACATTAAGGGCACCTTTTCAACTCCAGGTCATAGCAAATCCTAGGCACCCAAACAGGCTCCTGAGTTGGAAACTGAAGCCAACTTCATGTAGGGGACAGTGACAGGCAAAATTATTTGGAGCATTCTGGCTAGACATTCCCTCATTTGCAGAAGCCTTCTTTCTTCTACTCCAATGCCAAGTCCCCACCTTTCCCTAAATAAGTGAAATGATCAGAGTTTCTGATATCTGCAGTCAGGGTGCTTGTGGGTGTTCCTAGTTGACGAGCAGGACGATCTGCCTTGCAATTGTTCCCCACACCATCAAGCAAACGCTTCAGAAGCTTTTGCAAACTTAACGTTTAATTTCAGTGCCTGGACTTTCTTGAGTTCTTACTCAGTACACAAAAAGAGGATGAAAGGAGGCCAAGCTCTCATGCTTTAAAACCCACTATTGCTGCTGTAGAACTGACTAGAACCTTGAAATAAACAACATTTATTAGGATAAACTTAGAAGAAACTTTCTTCTCCCCAGTCACCAAACCTCTCAGTCAACGAGAGCGACTCAATGACAGCAGGATGGAAACCTGTCATTACTTAAGACACTCTAACGTGTAGTTTTCACTCTAGTTACCAAGAGCAAAAGGATTATTAAAATGCAACCAAGTCTGATTCCTAAAAGAAAAAAAAAAAAAAAAAGTCATTTCAATTTAAATATTTTACTGAAGCATGAAATAGCCCGGCTATCATTGCTATTTTAAGACAAACACTGTAATCTGACTATTAGCATAGTGTGCCGACTCTTGTATGCACACAATCAGAGGGCCACGCTTCTGATGCTCAGACAATTTCTTTGGTCACTAAAATATCCTGAACCCTGAATTTTCTCTCTGAAGTGGACTCAGGAGACAGAGTCAGAGAGAAAAAAAAGTGAGAGGCTTTTTTTATTGTTCTTTTTGTTTTTCAAGACATTGCCTTTCTCCCAGTTGTTGCCCTGAGTGGTTTAATAAACTAGTTTTGAGAAACTAATAAGACAACCAAGAGCGGTAGCCAGTCAGGCTTTGCAAAATCTTTTGGCTCAAAATCTAATGCAAACCGTATCTCAACTGAAAAATAATCTTTAAGTGGCCAAATATGAAATGGGTCTATTCTTTTCCATGTAACTACCTGACTTTCACTGACAAGGCAAAGTACCTGCTTTCATAGCTGTCCAGGTGGACTTTAAAATAGACAAGTATTTTCGTGTGTGGGTGTGTGTGTGCACACTCACACGCCTGTGTTTCCCCACCTTTATAGTCAAACTTCTTGAGCACACCCTCCCTTTCTGCATCTGGAATTTATTTTTCCCCAGTTTATTTCCTGCTGTGGAGAACTTCCTCTGGCCTAAACTCAACCCTTATAATGAAGAAATGCACAGGAATTGTCAAAAGTTAATAAGCCAGCTGATCGTATCTGTCTACACAGCCCAGGAAAGCAACGGTTCCTGCAGTGGGACCCCCCACCAGCATGGACTCACTGGAGGAAAACTATCCATTCTTGGTGGTTGCCTGCAGTTTTCAGTCTTGCTGACGGTTTGTTTTACTTTAGTTTAGGAGCATGGTCTACGCCACTTCTCTGGCAAGAAATCGCGCATATTCAGAGAAACCCGCTTGTGCTGAACCGAACTGAGCTAAACTGCATCATGCCCTAGGGGCATTGAAACAAAGAAGAAAAATGCGAAAGGACACCATTAACCTGCTGGTTCTAAGAACCGCTCAGTTCCACACATCAAGCAGAAAGCGCATGCGCGCACTCACACATACACACACACACACACACACGCACATGCACACACTCTTCACCAAAACTCCTCTCCTTTCCCCAGACATGATTCAAGGAGCAAGCTCCATGTCACAGACAGCACAGACTTAACGCAAGAAAAGCTTTCAGCTTCATTCAAATCACAATTTTGAGTGAAAGATTAAATGGAAAAAAAAAAATACCTGCTGCACCATCCTGCTTCCTTTCTCCTCCATAAACTTAGCAGCTGTTCTTGTCCCACACCACAAAGCATCTGCCCCAAGCACGCCTCAATTACGAGCGAGGGTGTGCGCACTGTGCAATGTGTGGATGATTGGGGTGTTGAGGAAGGTGGGGGGCTGAGGCCGCCTGGCTGACCTCCCCCTCAACATCTGACTGCTCCCAAAAGCAACCCAGATGGGACTTTTTCTGCCAGCAATGCCTGGCCCATCAATCACAGCTTGCTCCTCCTCTGGCTCCTACTCTCAGTTTCACAGCGCACCACTGAGCAGATGATTATATAGAGGAGGAAGGGGAAAAAAAAAAAAAAAAGAAAGAAAAAAAAAAATCCAGTGCTCGACCACATTAATAGCTGTTTAAAAAACATTAGAAATACGATTCTGTGCATCGCCTGGAGCTGGAATTTTTCATTACTAAACTAAATATATGGTATGCAAAGTTATAAAATCCAGCAGGGAGCTAGCTACTATCTTATTTTATTTTTTCTGAAGAGGGGAGGGCAAACATTCAGGGATAAAAGGGAAGAGATAGAGGAAGGATGAAAAAAGCTTAAAGAGATAGACAGATCGCAATAGGTAAATTTTTTAAAATACTATGAGAACATCAGAGAGCATGAATTTGTAACAAAGCTATGTGGTTAGCTGCAAATCGATCTTAAAAATACCATAACTGATGATGACTTGGAAGATTTTGAAATCCAGCTCTTTTGCAGACTGGCTGTGTAATCTTAGATAAGTTATTGTGATATTCCAGGCACTAGTTTTTGCTTCTGTTTAATGGCACCAATGATGAGTAGTTTCACCATATTATTGTAGGGATCTAATTAAAAATCAAATCACCAAAAACTACACACACACACACACACACACACACACACACACACACACACGGCCTGGCTCATAGTATGCATTATGTAAATGAATTCATTCATTCACATTTAATGAAACGATAAGCAAAATCCAAAACCATCTTTGTCCCTACAGACCTTACAGCCAAGTGCAGCAGCAGACTTCAAGAAACAAAAAATAAATAGTAAGATGACCACAATATTCCAGTGGTGATAAATGCTATGAAGAAAAAGTATAGGGGTCTTGCTTTCTCCTCTTCTTGGACTTTTGTCTTTTCATGGCTTACCGTTTTTTTTTCTCTCCCAGTGAGCAAAAACAAGAACTCATACACAAAATTCCCCAGTGAAACCCCACATCAATGCCAAATGCAGCCTCTTTATTTAAAGCTACAAATACTTTGTTCTTCCTTTATTATGAAAACTACAACAACCAGAGTGAAATGTCAAAACAATTTCGGTTATTATTTGCTCATGTCTTTCTTGCTTGTCGAGGGAGAGGTTCTGAGAGTCCCATCCACCCTTCCTACGGATAGCTGCTTATCACCAAGCCTCCTTGCTATAGAAAGAGAGATCTTCCCCTACTGGAGGGAATGGATGGGGTTTCTGAAGCAATTAAGGTTGTAGTTAAATGGTATAACAGAGGAGGAGGTGAGGGTGGAAGGGACCGCCTGGAAGAATTCAACCTTCCTGCTTGTCTGTTTTGCAGGTTCTAGTTCAGGTGGCCCCTGGGCGATGTTTTTCTTTTTAATTCCCAGCTCTTCAAGGTTGGAAAGAAAATCTGGATACACAGTATTTGTGCCCGTCCTTACATTTCCATTTCCAATCATACTTTGGGGATCTCTGCAATGCATCACAGAGTGAGAGTTAAAACAAGCAGCCCTTTCAGATTCTTCAAAGGGATGTGTCAGCTCCCCTCTCTAACTACATAACCACAGAGGACAAGAGGCCCTGTCTCACGAGACTCCAGCTCAGTATGTGAGGACAGCAGCCATTCGCACAAACCATAAGCTCTTGTCCTCAACTGAGAAGCCAAATTCTGTCCTCCAACCTGGGAAAGAGAGACAAGACCAAGACGGACAATTCCCTGGTGATAGCATTAATGTCCTAGGGAATAATGGAGAAAATACTCAAAAACAAACGACGACGAAATAACCAGCCAGGCGCAGTGGCTCATGCCTATAATCCCAGCACTTTGGAAGTCCAAGGCGGGCGGATCACTCGAGGTTAGGACTTTGAGTCCAACCTGGTAAAACCCCATCTCTACTCTAAAAATACAAATATTATTCAGGCATTGTGGCAGGTGCCTGTAATCTCAGCTACTTGGGAGTCTGAGGCACCAGAAACGCTTGAACCCGGGAGATGGAGCTTGCAGTGATCCAAGACTGCATCACAGCATGCCAGCCTGGGAGACAAGGTGAGACTCTATCTCAACAAGCAAAGAAAAAGAGACTTAAATAGAGAAAGAGTTAGAGTTTCAGGTGGAAACAATCAGAGAGATGCAACAGAACATGGGTCCTTAGTCAGTGGAACATGAGTTCCTTGGGTATTCTTTTAAAAATATCAGATTCCAGGCCGGGCGCGGTGGCTCAAGCCTGTAATCCCAGCACTTTGGGAGGCCGAGACAGGCGGATCACGAGGTCAGGAGATCGAGACCATCCTGGCTAACACGGTGAAACCCCGTCTCTACTAAAAATACAAGAAAATTAGCCGGGCGAGGTGGCGGGCGCCTGTAGTCCCAGCTACTCGGGAGGCTGAGGCAGGAGAATGGCGTGAACCCGGGGGGGCAGAGCTTGCAGTGAGCCGAGATCGCGCCACTGCACTCCAGCCTGGGGCACAGAGCAAGATTCCGTCTCAAAAAAAAAAAAAAAAAATCAGATTCCAGCCTGGTGCGGTAGCTCACACCTATAATCCCAGCACTTAGGGAGGTCAAGGCAGGTGGATCACGAGGTCAGGAGATTGAGACCGTCCTGGCTAACACAGGAAAACCCCGTCTCTACTAAAAATACAAAAAATTAGCCGGGTGTGGTGGTGAACGCCTATAGTCCCAGCTACTTGGGAGGCTGAGGCAGGAGAATGGCGTGAACCAAAAGGTGGAACTTGCAGTGAGCTGAGATTGCACCACTGCACTCTAGCCTGGGCGACAGAGCAAGACTCCATCTCAAAAACAAACAAACAAACAAACAAACAAAAAACTCATCAGATTCCAAGGCTTCACACCAGACCTACTGCCTCTGGATTTCTGAGGGTAGGATCCAGGGATGGGCACTGTCAAAAGGTGCCCCAGATAGTTCTGATACACAATCCTGGAGAAAAATGTTCTGTGTTTTTTATTCTGTCAGTCTGATCTCTTAGGCTGTAAGACCCATGTAGGGGATCATCATATCAACATTTTTTAAATGAAATAAACTACACACATGAGAGAAGAATAAAATAGTTAAGACTTTGTATTGTTTCATGAAAACTTTATGTGGAGGAATGGGTTCAGAGTGTAAAATCTTTTATGAATTGTGGTAAAAATAAATAAATGGAAAGAAAACCACTATGCTGGGCCAGGTAATTTCTAGTGTTAGTTACTATCTAACCTTTTAATGACTATGAAATCAAAGTCAAATATCGAGGCATCAAGAGCATAATGGTGAAACTATTGGCAAGTCATTCAATATGTGACCCAGTTTCCTTATTCTTAAAATAGAAATAGTAATATATATTATTCTTCACAGTGAGACTCTTATGATGCTTTAGAGGGAAAAAATCTACTGGAATGTATTTTAGAATCTAGAATGTCCTGTATGCACATACGTCCCATTGTGGAGATAAAATTGGTCCTCCTTCTAGTCCAGTGAAGTTCTTCCTCTAGAGAATCCAGGAAGAAGTGATGTGTGTTGGACTCTAACCTACTTTAGTGAATACTAAACTCATTATGGTACCTTTGGCAGATAAGAAAACTGATGTGCCAAACAAATGAAAAACACTTGCCAACACATGGATCTAGTACATTAGTAAGGGAAAGAACCAGGATTTTAACATAGTGTGGTCTTATTGAAGAATTCTTGTTACTGAATCCATAATAAGATAAAAATGAAGATGGTGGTGGTGGTAGTGGTGGTGATGATGATGATAGTAATAATGGTGATGGTGATGATGATGTCTGGTAACGAGGATAAGAAATAATCAGCACACCAATTATGAGCTGATTATTGTTCTAAGCACTAAGCATACAAAATTCAACAAAGTAGCTTTGCCTCCATTACCTCATTTAACAAGAATCCAATGTGCTGCATGTTTTTATCTTCTTTTTCAAGCTAGGTGGGATTACTTGCTCATGTTCACACAACTTATTAGCGCTAGGTGCCCAAATCTGTCAGAATCCTACATTATAGATTCTTAAATACTTGGAGATGAATTCAAATCTGACCTCATTTAGATAAACATATAAACTTTTGTTCTGATAACTACGCCAGCTTACAGAATTTTTTTTTTTTTTTTTTGAGATGGAGTCTTGCTCTGTTGCCCAGGATGGAGTGCAGTGGCGTGATCTTGGCTCACTGCAAGCTCCTCCTCCCGGGTTCAAGCAATTCTCCTGACTCAGCCTCCGGAGTAGTTGGGATTACAGGTGCCCGCCACCACGCCCGGCTATTTTTTTGTATTTTTAGTAGAGACAGGGTTTCACTGTGTTAGCCAGGATGGTCTCGATCTCCTGACCTCATGATCCGCCCACCTCGGCCTCCCAAAGTGCTGGGATTACAGGCGTGAGCCACCGCACCTGGCCAGAAAATTATCTCTTGAACAAAGAACTCTGAAGTTGTGCTGAAGCCATAATTCATAGAATCCAACAAACAACAAAGATGACAGAATCCATGTTACAGATTCTAGCAAAGCTACCTGTCTCATTTCACTTCCCCAGCCTCAATAGGGAAGCACAGATAGAGGATGGAAGCCATCTTGCCATGGCTGACAAACACCAGCCCCAGAAACACAAGCCAACCGAGTGGGCGGCCGACTTGCAGTGAGGAGGTGTTATGTTTGCAAAATGTTCCATCCTGATATTCCATTTGGAGTTACAGAAGGCAATGGAAAGGTTGTTTTTCTCAACTCTTTAAAAGTCACTGACAATAAAATATTTATAGTACTTCATGCAAGTCAGAGACCTGGATATGGTCACTTCTGAGGTGATAATTCCAAAGGGAAACATGGTTAACCCTTAAAAAATTAGCAACATCCAGAACAAGTGAAGTTCCCAATCAACGCATCAGGCACTTGGGCAGATGGAGTTTCTCACTTTTCCAGGATCTCACAGGACCCTGTCTTACCGTTTAAAACCCCTGTCAAAGTATGACATTATATACGCATTGTGGTGTCCATCTCCAACTGGACTGTGAACTCTATGAGTACAGCAACCTCGTCTGGTTTCCTTTTTTTTTTTGTCTATCACTGTTGCCTCAAGCTTCTCAAACAGTGTCTGAGGTGCACACACATGCAAGCACACACACACACACACACAGACACATACAAAAGCATTCAAAATGTTTTGTTGAATAAAAAATGAATCCCAAGCTAGTCCCTTCATTTTTACTAGTACTGAGACATGTTCTGACTCACTCAGCACCTCGGGGCACTGAGCACAAGGTCAAAACCATCCACTGTTGCCCTGCATTACTGAAAAAGTTTCCCCGTTGGAATATCCGAACACTGCACTGAAGCATTTCTTGCCAGAAAGGCATGCCACATAGGGCTTCACCTGTCTGTTTGTGAAATTGCTGCAAATGCCTTATTATTGCCTGTTATTAATATAAACTAACAACCGGAGCAGCTGGTATTCTTCGAGCACCTTCTAATATCGAACAATGTTAGTCACTATATATACACACACACACATACACACACACACACGTATATATACACGTATATATACACGTATACGTATATATATGTGTAATATAGAGATGAAGTGAGATTTTATGTATATATATGTGTGTGTGTATATATGTATGTGTATGTATATGTGTGTATATATATGTGTAATCTCACTTCATATGTGTGTATATGTGTATATGTATATATGTGTGTATATGTGTAATCTCACTTCATGTGTGTATATATGTATATGTATATATGTATATGTGTGTGTATATATGTGTAAGCTCACTTCATATGTGTATACATATATATAATCTCACTTCATCTCCCCAGGAGCTAGAGTAATAAACTCATTTTTAGCGCACCCACTTCACAGATAAGGAAACATAAGGTCTTGAAGTGAAAAAGTGCAAATCCAGACCTCAAATCTAAGTCTTTCTCCAACAGTGAGGTCCTTTCCTTTATCTATAATTGACCTTTTGGTGGGCTAAGATAAGAGGTGATATTGGTGAGAGTTATAGTGGAACAATTCACCGTAAAATATTTATGAGACATTCTGACAAAGCCTTTTAGTATCCTAGGCAAAATTAGAGGTTGCCAAAAAGGCGCAAGACCGTGTTCCTGCCATCCTAAGACCCAGAACCCAGGTAGGTTAATCACGTTAATGATGATAGTGTTACTGATAACATTCTTGATAATAACAATAATACAATTAGAAGGGCTTAAGCCACATGCTTGCCACTGCCCTAAATGTTCTATAAATAGAACTTCCGTCAATGCAGCCCACAGCCCAATGATACAGGCAAAAACATCATCTTCATTTCATAAATAATAGGCTTTGAGAGTCTAAGAAAATTATCTCAGGTCATGATGGTTGCATGAAGAAATTTATACCAACCCAACTCTGAGCCCAGAGCCTAGCCTATGACTGCCATTATTTTCAACTTTTTATTTTTGAATAATCAGAGATATAATTATACAGAGTTTCAAAAAATGTAGAAGAAGGTCTTGGGTACCATTCATTCATTTTCCCCCATGATAACCTCTTGCATAACTATAATACACTGTCAAGACCAGAAAGCACGGCTGTTGTAAGTACTTGGCTATCAATACCAACCAACCATCACCACTGCCATCTATTCCTGAGTGACAGCTGGGGCTGCCCATCACTGTCACAGATATACTTGTATGGGCAGAAGGGCAGATGGACAAGTAGAAAATCAAACTCTGCAAATAAACATTGGCAAAAGTGAATTTTTGTAAGGCAAAGAACAGACAGATACATTTTGAATTTTCATTCAATACGGATTCTCCACCTCCTGGGTATGCAGGAAGCCTCAATCCTGAACAGACTTTCATAATCCAACTCCTTTCACCAGCCCACTTTTTCTAAAGGGGGAAAAGTTCTTACTACTACCACCAGAGTAACATCAGTGTCAAATTCACATTCAAGATAAATTTAGATGACTTGTGCTATTGCTAATACTACTACATTTAACCAAATCCACAAGAGGAAAAGGATGGATTCTGTCCCCTTAAATAGCTGGCTTGCAGTTACCCCACAGATATAATTTGAGATAATATCACCATGTGACTTATTCCATCATAGCTGTCCAGAGTATTCTCTGCTTCTAAAGAAGGAAATTGACAGATTTAATGTGAGACTACTTTCTTCGTAAGAGAGGAAGTCCTTATACATACAAACAGAACCAAATAGCTTAGAGAGACAGCAACTCCGCCATGAATGTTGCTGACTACGGCATCCCACTAAGAATGTCACCAAGGGTCTCTTGCTAGATTTGGAAAATTGGGAGCATTAAGTCACACTGATGGAAGGAGAATCATATACCCTCCCCACTGGGATTAGGTTACAGATGACGGAATGTTCTTGTGAAGAGAAAAGTAAACATTCTAGCTACAAAGTAGTGCAAGGAGTGGACACCATCATCTTGGACATGGATAAATTCAGAATAATTTATGTTTTTATTTTTGAGACAGAGTCTCGGTCTGTCACCCAGGCTGGAGTGCAGTGATGCGATCTCAGCTCACTGCAACCTCAGTGTGCCAGATTCAAGCGATTCTCCTGCCTCAGCCTCCCAAGTAGCTGGGATTACAGGCACCTGACACCACACTTGGCTAATTTTTGTAGTTTTAGTAGACAGGGAGTTTCACCATGTTGGCCAGGCTGGTCTCAAACCCTGACCTCAGATGATCTGCCCATCTTGGCCTTTCAAATTTCTGGGATTACAGGCATGACCAACTACTCCCAGCCAATTCAGAATCATTTCTTCTTATACCACGTTGTAAATGTTTCTACCCATCAAAAAAGTTTGTGCCCCACTACCACTCATCGACATACCTTCGATTTCTTCTTCAGCCCCTTCTCAAAGCTAGGTACCTAAACATAGCCTAAACAATCCAATGGCTTTGTGGAGGCGTGATATAGTGAGAACTTAGCAACTACCTGCCACCCCCACATTGTTTATAAAGAATGTACAGAGCCAAGCATCTGCCTGTAGTTTTAATTATTCAATTTTCTTACATGAAAACCAGAGACCTCCCATAATGTTGTAAGCTCCTTAAGGGCAGGTGCTTGTCCATGTATCTTTAATGGTTCCCTCTTTTTCTTTTGCACATTGTAATCAGGTGTTTGACATGATAAATATCGTTGGCTTGCATTCACCTCACTTGTAGAAAGATGTCTAATCTGGTTACTGCAACAGGCAAAGATGATAAAATATGACCTTGTCTTTCATTGTGTGTTGCATAAGTTTTAGCCTCTCATAGTTTGCCAACTGAAAAAAAAAAAAGGCTGTCACAAAATGAATGATAGTGGGACTTGGAAGAAATGAAATTAGGAGAGACTGCCAGAAAGCAAGGGCAATGAACTATCCAAATAGGCAAGAACATGATACTCATGCAATTGTTTCAGGAGTTAAGTATTGAGTATCTGTTGGATGGCAGGGACTGTGCTGTTTGGGGGCTACACTGGTGAATAAGATAGACATAGCCCAGGTACCTCTATAGCTACAGGCTGGCAGGGGTCATAGAATAGCCTAGAGATTTACAGTGCAATAGGGTACATGCCCAGAGAAGAGAAAAGTCAGAAACGAAAGGATTTATCAGGTAAGGTTTTCCAGAAGAACTGATGTCTAACCTGAGGGTCTTGAAGAGGGAGCAGGAAACAGCCAGGTGGTAGGATATAGACTGACAAAACAATATGTAGAAAGGCCAATTGCAATGGTAAATGTTAGGATAGAATATCTCATACTCAGGGTGGCAGCATCAGTGAAAACAAAGTAGAAGAAAGCAATGAGGACATTTTCAGAGTCATAGGACCTATAAAATAGAGAGCTGGGCTGAAGACCTGGAGGCTACTGGATTGTAAGTCTCTCAAAAGCAGAGACCTAGGTTCTGTCTTATAGGACACCATATCCCCAGCACTATCAGAATGGCATGCACAGAGTGAGTGATCAAACACGATTTGATTAAATCAAAGAGTAAATGCAACAATGATACATGCCAAGACAAAGCTGTCTTATGCATTCCCTTGTCTTAGGAAAGAAGGAAGAAGGGTAAGAACAGAGAGGGGGCTGATAATTTAAGCTACATATTGACATTACCTTCTCACTGGAAGTAACTCTAATGCTTGAAATAGAAGAAATAAGCAGAGGAAACAAGTAGTCACTTTAAGTAAATAGGCCAAAGGATCATTCTCTTCTCCATCACCATCATCACAATATCTCAGCTGGGGTGTATTAGTCTGTTCTCACACTGCAAGTAAAGACATACCTGAGACTGGGTAATTTATAAAGGAAGGAGGTTTAATTGACTCACAATTCATCATGGCTGGAGAGGCCTCAGGAAACTTACAATCATGGCAAAAGGGGAAGCAAACATGTCCTTCTTCACGTGGTGGCAGGAAGGAGAAGGGCCGAGCAAAGCAGAAGGAAAGCCTCTTATAAAACCATCAGATCTCGTGAGAACTCACTCACTATTACAAGAACAGCATGGAGGTAACTGCCCCCATGATTCAATTACCTGCCACTGGGGATCCCTCCCACGAGACGTGGGGATTATGGGAACTAGAGTTCAAGATGAGATTTAGGTGGGGACAGAGTCAAACCATGTCATGGGGATAGTTTGTAAAGGTTATTGGGAGCATTTAAACATAATCTTTTTTAGCCTTAATACAATATTGAAAGAAAGTCAGAATGGGTATCATTCATATCTAATGGAAGAAGCTGAGGGCCAGGTAGCTCAGTGAAATGCCCAAATCATATCTAGTGATATGAATCCTAGAAGTATTTCCAGTACATCAAACTGTTCCCTAAGTTTTTCATCCATATGACCTGACAAGTCTAGCTACAACAATAGGCTTAGTTGCATGATGCATTTCTAGGTTTCCTCCATTTCCATCTCATAAACTTTTAAGGGGGAATAAGAAAACTGAATATGGACATTGTAACAGTTGAAACAAAATGGCTAGACCTCTCATCAGAACAAAGGGGAAAAACAGCTTCACTGGATTTACAAATTCAGTACAACCCAACTAAGCAGAAGCACACATTACTGAAGTTACTACTATTTTGTAAGTATGTTCAAAGGAATTGAAACCAAACGGTTCCATCTTGGCAACTGAAAAGCCAAGTTCAGTAACTGGCCGTGGCCCAATATGAGGATCTCTAAGCCTGTACATCAACTAGTGTCTCCACTTGAGACTGGATAACCTGTAATTCTTCATATGATTGATCAGTGCATAAATATTATTCTTCTGTAGCTAAAGATGTGTGATCTTTTAAGGACATCTGCCTGATTGAATGCTGAGCCCAGTGGGTTGCAGCTTAGAGTAGTTCAGGGCCTGACTGACTTGAGGAAGAAGAGGTTTTGCATAACGTCAAGGTGCACTCAAGGAAAACCAGGGGTTTTTGGAAATATGGAAAACGTTTGCCTGATTGCTGAATCAGAGGGAAGAAGCATAGCAGTGAACTTTTTTTTTTTTTTTCCAGATACTCACAGTGTATAAGTCTGGCCCAACAATTGTGTGCAACTTAGGACATTGTAGTTAATTGTCTCAACAACTGCGAAGTAGATAATGGCAAGGAAACTGAGAATAATCGACATTAGATATGTCTAATTCAAAACACCGCCAAAGGAAAGCCTTAGTATATGTTGAATTGCGATTCTGGTGCATTTGTTTTTGCATAGTCTAACTGCCCATTGGCTGCATTCATCCTCTTCACTTACTGTCTTTTTCTCATTTGATTTTTAACACATCTATCTTGTTTAGACAGAATGGAATATTCTTGGAATGCAGTCAGTGTAGCCAAAAATTATCTTTATACTCAATTTCTATTTTTTTCATGTATCTGACTTAAATTTATTGAACACATACTGTTATTGGTTGAATTATCTTCTTTTCAAATTCAAATACTAAAGTCCTAGCTCCCAGTGTTTCAGAATGTAACCTTATCTGGGAATGGGGTCACTGCAGATGTAATTAGTTAAGATGAGGTCATGCTTGAGTAGGGAGCAGGGTGGGCTTCTAAATCCCATATGACTGTGTCTTATAAAATGGGAAAATGTGGACACAAATATGCACAGCATCTGAAGATGAATGGGTGATGCTTCCACAACTCAAGGGATGCCAAAGATTGTCAGTAAACTTCCAGAAGATAGGAGAGCAGCATAGGGCAGATTCTCCTCCCAGTGCTCAAAAGGAACCAGCCCTATCCACACCTTTATCTTAGACTTCAGGCCTCCAGAACTGTGAGCCAGTAAATTTCTATTTGAAGTCACCCAGTTTGTGGTTCTTTGTTTTAGTAGCCCTGGGAAATTAATACATCTATTATGTGCTAGTCATGGAAGACATAGTACTGAGCGATGTCATTGTCTACTTCATGGAGTTTGAGGTCCAGTGATAGAAATGAAACAATTAGGAAAACAGCTAAGGATGCTGTGACATCTTATCCTCTTAATCTGTTGCTTATACACTTACACTTAAGAGGAGAAAGTTGGGGCACGTGACAATTTTCATGTGATCTCATTTGCTCTCTGTGAAGCAGATTTGTAATCCTAGTCAGAGAACTTTAAGAGCTTGCTAGATCTGCTCAAGCATTGTGGTTTCACCTTGCTGTCCTAACATGGTAGCCACTAGCCATGTATGGTTATTGGGTGTTGAAATGTGGCTGGTCTGAAACAAGGTGTGCTGTGAATGGCAACTGCACACCACATTTCAGAGACATCATACAAGAGAAAGAACGCAACATATCTCTTTAGTAGTGTCAGTTTGATTACATGTTGAATGGTAACACTGGATATACTGGGTAAGTAAAATTATTCTTCGTTATATATTGGGATATATTTGCTTGAATAAAATATTGGAATTAAACTCACCCATTTTGTTTTGCCTTAATATGGCTACTAGAAAGTTTAAAAAAAATACTACATATGTGATTCATATTTGTAACCACTGTTATATTTCTGTTGGACAATGCTAGTTATACTCATTGGTTCAGGTGTCACAGAGGCTGAGTTAGACCCATGCACACCATTAGCTAGTTCATTAACAGAGCTGAGATTGAACTTAGACTATTTAAATTTGAAGCCACCACTCCTTTACAATACCAAACTACCACATTGGCACCAAAGGTGAACATTTTTAGAAATGGGCTCATGGAGATACATCCAGAACAGGGAAGCTTGATCCCCATCCCACCCCACACCCCACCTTTGTTATTCTTCACTTTACCTTTCTGCACAATTACAGCATCAACCCCAAGACAGCCTTCACAGAAGGCTGCTTAGGAACAGAACATAACTTTCACTCTACCAAATCCGACAAAGCTCCCAAGTCTCAGAGAATCTGTCTAAAGTACCTATTTGGGGACAGGAGAGGTAAAAGGCTTTTAAAAACTTGTTTTAACTCTGTGTGAAATCAACTGACTAATATTTATACTAGGCAGCTTTCTGCAAAGATGAAATAAACTCTCTACAAATAGCCTACAGAGCTCAGACATTCGCTGTGTGTGAGGTCAGAGAAGAGCTCTTGAAAACGCTCCAGTATGCAGAATGCTTAAGGCATCCATAGACATTCTGAGTTAGATCTTGCTCCGCAAGGTTATCCATTGAATTTGATCAGAAAGAAACTAGTTCTTTTTAAAAGTCTCAGTGACACATGGTAGGATATCCTGCATTCACTGAATCCTTTGAGATGTAGTTTTTAACTATGTTTAGAAATGCACTAGAGGTACCTTTATCCACTGTGTCTGGCCCCCAGTAGGCTCACAATAAGCATTTGTTTTTGTGTTAATATAAAATACATTCAGAGATAAGAAAATAGTCCCTGCTCTAATGCAGATTAAGATCTGGATAAAGAGAGATACCAAAAAATCAATGATCAAAGCAAGTGTCATGGATTTTATAAGTATAAATTATTATAGGGGGCAAAGAAGAAAGCTCTCAATTCAGAGACAGGAGGTATCAAATGCTTCTTAAAGGATGTAATGGTTGAGAGGAATCTTAAGGAGATGTTGGAGTGAGTTAGGTGAAAATTCAAGGGAGAGGAAAAGCACACACTCAGCATCAGGGCATAAAAGAACACAAAGAACAGGATGATATGGCTGGAGTATGGGTGTGGTGAAGATTTAGCAGGAACTGGGGCTAGAAAATAAAATTGAGGGTGTAGGAAGAGAATCAGAAAATGACACGTAAAGTACTTTGGATTTGATCCTTTAAGTAATGGGAGGCCATTGAAGAGTTCCAGGCATGGGATTCGCATGGTCAGATTTGTGTCTTAGAAAGACCACTCTGGCCACTAAATGGCTAGTAGGCTGGAGACAGGAAAGGGTGTGGACATGGAGAGAGGCACAAAGAAGACTACTGTCACTTATGGGAGACGTGACAAAGTCAAGTGGAGACAGAGAAGCTCAGACAAAACCGGAGGCTCACCCTCAGGACAATTTCTTCGCATCTGTATGGGTACCAATGGCTCTAATCCTGATTTTTTCAGTCCGTCCTGTGTCCAGTGCAAAATAACTAATTTTTAAACTTGTATTTCAATAGTATTCTAGTGATTTATTTTTTATTTTCTAAAAGAAAATACAATTTGAAGCAATTACACAATGCAAACTGTTTCTTTTTTTGTGTTCTGTAGTCTTTTCTATGAGAACACTGCAGTAGTCAAATTAAAAAAAAAAAAGTCTTTGTTAAGGTTTATATTGTTGGAATGTAAATAAATTCAAGTAAACTGAGGCCTTGCTATGACCACTGAATGTGGACGAGTACTTGAACACATACTTTGGGGGTAGATAAACGGTATTGATGATGATGATGATGATGATGATGATGATGATGAAGAAACTCATTTATACACCCTGGCTGACTAACATCTATTACCTTATTACATCCCCGTAAGGGCTCTGAGTTAGATACTACTATCCCCATTTAAAAGGTAAGGAAACTCGGCCAGGCGCAGTGGCATCCCTCTAATCCCAACACTTTGGGAGGCCAAGGTAGGTGGATCATTTGAGGTCAAGAGTTCAAGACTAGCCTGGCCAACAAGGTGAAACCCCATCCCTATTAAAAATACAAAAATTAGACAGATGTGGTGGAGCATGCCTGTAATCCCAGCTACTTGGGAGGCTGGGGTACGAGAATCACTTGAACTGGGAGGCGGAGGTTGCAGTGAGCTGAGATCATACCACTGTACTCCAACCTGGGAGATAGAGCGAGACCGTAAGTCAAAAATAAAACAAAATAAAATAAAAAGGTGAAGAAACTGAGGCCCAGAAGGTAGGATGTGTGCACTGACTCACAGCTGATAGAGACAGAATGTGGACCCAGTCTAGTATCTTCCACCACACCATGTTCTGTAGGATTTCTCTGGAACATTCTTATTGGCTTCTTCTCTGTATCAAAGTACTTATTAAGAATCTACAGGATTCAAACGTAAATTTAAATGAGGAACTTCACTGAAATTCTGATTTTCAAAAAAATAATCTAGTATCTTTGAAGGGACAAGAAAAAAAGTAATTTATTTTTTATTTCAATAGGTTTTTGGGGAACAGGCGATGTTTGGTTACATGAATAAGTTCCTTAGCGGGGATTTCTGAGATTTTGGTGCACCCATCACCCAAGCAGTGTACACTGTACCCAATACGTAGTCTTAAAATAAATGTAAAAAAGAAGACTTCTGAGACTTAAAGATGGAATTATATTAAAATTTGAATCAATTCTGTACATGCAAAAAAATGGACAAAGGCCACAAATAGATACTTCTCAAAAGAAGATATATACACAGCCAACAAACATATGAAAAAATGCTCATAACCACCATCAGAGAAATGTACATCAAAACCACAGTGAGATACCATCTCGCGCCAGTCAGAATGGCTATTATTAAAAAGTCAAAAAACAATAGATGCTGGTGAGGCTGCAGAGAAAAAGGATGGCTGATATACTGTTGGTGGGTGTGTAAATTAGTTCAGCCACTGTGGAAAGCTGTTTGAATATTTCTCAAAGAACTTAAAACAGAGCTACTCTTCAACCCAGCAATCCCATGAGTGGGTAAATACCCAAAGGAAAAGAAATTGTTATATCAGAAAGACACCTGCACAGCTATGTTAATCACTGCAATATTCACAACAGCAAAGACATGGAATCAGTCTAGGTGTGTATCAGTGGTGGACTGGATAAAGAAAATGTGGTATCTATACACCATGGAATACTATGCAGCCATAAAAGGAATGAAATCATGTTTTTGCAGCAACATAGATGCAGCTAGAGGCAATTATCTTAAGCGAATTAATGCAGGAACGAAAAATGAATATCACATGTTTTCATTTATAAGTGGGAGCTAAACATCAAGCACACGTGGTCATAAATAAGGAACGGCAGACACTGGGGACTACTAAAGTGGCAGGAGGGAATGGAATCAAAAACTACCTATTGGCTTCTATGCTCATTACCTCAGTCCAATATACCCATGTAACAATCCTACGCATGTACCTCCTGTATCTAAAATAAAGAATGAAGAAACTTTAACACAAAAAAAATAAAAGTAGATAACACAGTTCCTAATACTAAGGAGCTCAAGCATTTGGGAAGGAGAAACTTCTGCTGAGTTTTGGAATGCAAGGCACTTCCAGAGTCAGAGGGCCTGCTGTTCAAATGCTGGCTTTGCCTCTTACCGGGTGTATGGCCTTGAGTAAGTATCATGACCTTTTTGAGTGTTGGCTCCTCCCTGTTATAATAGAGATACAAATTGCCTACCCTTCATAGGATTATTTCTACAATAAATTAGGTCATGCATGTAAATTTCCTATCACTATGCTGAACACCTCTGTGCTATTATTGCTGTTATTGTTATTTAAAAGAAGTGACTTGGATGGCAGTGTGCAGTGGGTTAGGAAAATTTTCCAGAAAACATAATCTATCAATCCCAGCCTGGGAGGAAAGGAGCATGTTGAGGGAGCAGAGAAGGAGTTTGACACATCACACCCACCATTGCACAGCGGGCTTGGAAAATAACACACTAGCCGCCAGTGGTAGGAAGACCAGAGATGGTCTCCCCAAAGTGTGCCTTTAAAATATTGAACTGAGCTTTGGTTCTGATTCACCTAAAAGCATTTAATGGGATGCTTACCTGTGTCTTCAGCAAGGCCAATCTCATCTGAACACCATGCTCAAAACCAGAATTGCAGTTGACAACCATCCCAGTCCAAAATATCAGAAAGTGAGGCCATGTGAATTATCTCTTCTCACCTTTATCTATTACAGCTCCCCCACTAGACATTGCTAACTCATGACATACTGTTTAAACCTCTATAACCACTCTCAGAGAAGAAATCATTCATAAGCCAATATGAAAATCTCAAAAAAAAGGTGTCATTGCTTATGAGTGTGTTCTTCAAGTAACTAAGAAATTGTTTTGACTTTCTATGTGAAAATGCAAAATTATAAGAATCCAAACCAAAAGCAAGAGTCTACTGGGATGATGATAAAGATAATGACGATGATAATGATGTTTTTATCAGTGTTCTATTGTTGTTGTAACAAATTACCAGAAACTTTGTGGCTTAAGACAATGCAAACATATTTTCTTTTAGTTCTGATTTCTCACTGACATAAAGTCAAGGTGT
The DNA here is from genome assembly GCF_000951045.1 of Mandrillus leucophaeus. Lineage (NCBI taxonomy): Eukaryota > Metazoa > Chordata > Mammalia > Primates > Cercopithecidae > Mandrillus > Mandrillus leucophaeus. The sequence continues at coordinate 255,668 of NW_012106575.1, forward strand.
CACCAGGGCTCTGGAGGCTCTGAGAGGATCACCTATTTCTTTCTTTGCTGTTTTTGAGCTTCTAATGACCACCTGAATTCCTTACCTTGTGGTCTCTTTCTCCAACTTCAAAATGCATCACTCCAGTTTCTGATTCTGTTATTACATTGTCTTCCTCTCTGACTCTGACTCTACGCCTCTGTATTCCCCCTTGTAAGGACTGTTGTGATTACACTGGACTCATCTGGACACTATAGATAAATCTCTCCAATTCAATACCCTTATTTAAATCATGTCTGCATAGGTCCTTTTTCCGTATAAAGTAACACTTACAGGTTCCAGTGATTATGATGTGGAAAGATTTGTGGGCATTACTGAGTCTATTGCAGTGATTTTAGGGGAACACTGTCCGATAAAATGTTCTCAGATGACAGAAATATTCCATATCTGTACCGTCTAATAGAGGAACCTCTAGCCACGTGTGGCTATTGAGCGCCTGAAAGGTAGATAGTCTGACTGAGTGTGGTAGTCTATTCTTGAAATACCTGAGATTGGGTATTTTATAAAGAAAAGAGGCTCAAGGTCAGGCACAATGGCTCACACCTGTAATCCCAGCACTTTGGGAGGCTGAGGCGGGTGGATCCCCTGAGGTCAGGAGTTCGAGACCAGCCTGGAAAACATGGTGAAACCCTGTCTCTACTAAAACTACAAAAATTAGCTGGGCATGGTGGCAAGCACCTGTAATCCCAGCTACTCAGGAGGCTGAGGCAGGAGAATCCTTTGAACCCAGGAGGCAGAGGTTGCAGTAAGCCGAGATCGCACCATCACACTCCAGCCTGTGGGATGTCTCAAAAA
>NW_012106575.1:258221-261966 GCF_000951045.1 Mandrillus leucophaeus
ATTATATATCATATATTATATGTAATCATATATATTATATATATATATAAAAAATTAGCTGGGCATGGTGGCATGTGCCTGTGGTCCTAGCTACTCAGGAGGCTGAGGCAGGAGGATTGCTCGAGCCTAGGAGTTTGAGGCTGCAGTGAGCCATGATCATGTCCTTGTACTCCATCCTGGGTGACAGAGCAAGACCCTGTTTCAAATAAAATCGAAAAAATAAAGAGCCCAACTGAGGCATGTTCCTATTACATAAAGCAAATAATTTAGGGAGAGACAGAACTAATTCAAAAGATTACCTTGACTCCAGCCCAAAGATCAGCAGGAAAGGGTCAAGTGATCTCTCCAAGGAATTCTGAAAATCAGAGGGATCACATCACCTGTCTGGCTGACGTTCGGTGTGTCTGCTCCTGCCCTCCCAGGCTGCTTCTGCTTACAATGGAGTCACACCCCTTCAGCAGACTGAATCTTAAAGCAAAACCCAGGAAGAGTCCCTTACTAGGATATTAAATCAAGGCCAAAAACAAGATGACAAGTTGTATTAAATAGCAAAGCAATAGTGTAGGGTTTAGAGTCAACCAAAGTCACAGATAAGGAGTGTTCCTGCGGAGGAGACCCCAAGAAAGAGGGATGTGGCATTGCCCAGAAAGCAAAGATGGGTAAGTGGGTGGTTTAGGAATTGGTTTCAGAGCGAATCTCATGATTTGAATATCTTAGCATAATTAGAGGGCTGATGACTTTATTTAAGAACCAGATTTGTGGGCGCAGGTACGGTGAGAAGTGTAAGCCATTTCGCTGTCTCTTTAGAATCTGGAGTTGATGGATTTCTAGACCTATGACAACTTTTGGAGTTTTCCAAGGGGGCTATGATGAAGAGATCTTCAGTGTTAGATTTCAGTCCCACCTAAAGAAGATAAGGCACTGAAGCGGTCTAAGAATCTATGTGTTCTTAGGATGACAAAGACACCCTAGGGTCAGAGCAAAACAATCAGAATCAGAGAGTAACAGGAGGTGCTGTTTCTGGGGAAGGTAGGGTTTGATTATATTTAGTATATATTTTTTGAGGCATGGGAAAGCTTGTTTCACCAAGGCTAGAAGATAATGAACAATCTGAGGTTTAGTGAAAGCTATCAATACCCCCCACCTCAACCAGAGTTGAACTTGGACTTATGAACTAGCACAGACCATCGTTTCAATCTGTTTTCTTCCTCGTGGTTCCTTCCACAAAGTAGAATTTGCTAACCCAAGTGAATGCGGGAGTTAAGCAAGTCACAGTAGAATTTAGTTTAATTCTTTCCCATTGATAGATGAAAATGGAGAGTAAAGGTACATTATCCTTTCCTTCCATGTCAGACTCAACCCCTCTAATTAAGAAGACAGCCTGGCTGGCTAGAAAATTTTGAACTATAAACAGCGAAACTAGAATCATAGACCAATCCACTCTGGTGAGTAGCCACAAGTTCCAGCAGAGACTCTGCAAACCTAATCTCGCCAGGGACAGGGCCCCGATAGGGCTGAGCCTCCCTGAGTCTAGCAGAGCTAGCAGCTCCAAGATGAGAAACTGCACAGCTATTTATTATGAATGCCTGAGTTCTTGGAGAGACAAAGTGTCATTCTTTTCTCAGTAATGAGAAAAGCATCTGCCTTGAACAAGGGGGGAAAAAAGTCAAATCAGACATTTCTGCCAATTTATTATGGTTCAGAAGACTGAAGGAAGTTCTACAGCCTCCTGCATTCAGAAGCCACATGGCAAAGATGTTCACTAAATGTCGCTGGAACCCAGATTTAAAGCGGGAGCAGTCACAGAGAAACACGGGGAGACACAGACCTGCCTTTCTGTTCATTCGAAAGGAGCGTTTTGGAGAGAGACACGACTGAAGTAAGATCCATAGAATGACATTCTTTAAAATCTCTGACCAGGGACAATTCACTTTAACTTTTAAAACCACTGTACATGCATCATTAAAAGGTGGAAATAAAATGTTATCTTGGTGTGCTAAAGTGTGGATTAAAGATAATATGCATAATTTAGCTGGGCATGGTGGCTCATACCTGTAATCCCAGTGTTTTGGAAGGCTGAGTTGGGAGGATCACTTGAGGCCAGGAGTTGAAGATCTGCCTGAATAACATAATAAAAAACCATCTCCATGAAAAATAAAAAAACAATTTGCTGGGCATAATGGTGTGTGCCTATAGTCCCAGCTACTCGGGAGACTGAGGTTGGAAGATTGCTTGAGTCCAGGAGTTCGAGGCTGCAGTGAGCTATGATGGTACCACTGCATTCCAACCTGGGCAGCAGAGTGACAGAGCAAGACTCTATCTCAAAAAAAAAATAATAATAATAATAATAATAATTCTCTCTCCAAGCCTCGGTTTTTTTAATCTCCAAAATAGGAACAGCAAAAATACCTACAACATAAGACTATTTTGAAGATGAAATGGGATAAATACATAAAGTACTTGGCATTAGGACCTGGCACATATTAAGAGATTAATAAATGTTCGCTATGTTAAGAACAATTACTACATACTTGCCAAAAGGTACCTCAGGCAGTTCCTGGCATTTAGTAAATGCTTAACCAAAGACTTGCTTTTACATTACTCAACTATTAATACTCTTGAATTTTAAAAAAAGGTATCAGTTACAGGTTCCCTACAATTACCTAATAGGGCAGACCTAGAAGAAAGAAAAGGACAAACAGTGAAACAGAGACACAGAGGCAGAGCAACAGAGAGATTTGGACAGAATGAGAAAAATGAAGACAAGGCCAGACACAGACATGGAGAGACAGAGACGCTAAGTTTCACAGCAAGATTTTATAAAGATAGAGACAGATACGTAGGTAGGTAGATATGACAGAGCGATAGAGAGATTAGAGAGATAGATAATGGATGAATGCATAGATAGATAGTGGACACGTGAAGTATATAGATTGATGGATTGATGAACATACAGACAATGATAAAATGATAGTAGATAGGTAGAGGATGAATGTATAGATAGATAATGGATGTGGGAAGGTATAGATGGATAGATGGATGGATTAATTAATGTATGGATAGGTATAGATAGATGTGTATATATACAAATAAAGTGATAGGTAGATAGTAGATAAGTGGATAATAGATGAATGTATAGCTAGATAAGGGATGTGAGAATGTGTAGATAGATGGATAGATGATGGATAGATTAATGTATGTATAGACAAATAGAGTGATAGGTAAATAGCAGATAGGTATATAATGGATGAACATATAGATAGATAATGTGAGAATGGATAAATGGATTAATGTATGTATAGACAGAATGACAGGTAGATCGTAGATAGGTAGACAATGGATGAATGTATATATAGATAATGAATGTATGAATGGACAGAATGATAGAATGATAAACAGAATTATAGAATGATAGTAGATAGATAAGCAGACAGTAGATAGATATAGAGAGGTCCATATGTATCTGTACATAGTTGTATACCTAAATGTATATCTATCCAACTATCTAGCTATAATAAAGGAGAAAAAGAAAAGAAGAAAAATGCAGAGTGAGAAAGGGAAACTGCACAGCCATCCCTTTCACGAGCCCAGAACACCACCAGGCTAAGTGTGTGTGTGGAGGGAGCCGGGGCCCCTCCTGCCTGCAGGGATGAGCATGCTGCCGATGAAGATGTGAGCAGGACCAGCTCATCAATCACAATCACGCGGGGACATGCGAGCACGGCAAGAGGATTAGCACTCCAGC
>NW_012106575.1:263021-264455 GCF_000951045.1 Mandrillus leucophaeus
CAGCATCAGTTTGCCTTCTGGGGAGGTCTCAGGGAGCTTTTACTCATGGTAGAAGGTAAAGCAGAAGCAGGCATGTCACATGGTGAGAATCGGGGCAAGACGGAGTGAGGGGGAAGATGGCAACCGCTTTTAAACAGTCAGCTTTCACAATAATTCACTATCATGAGGACAGCACCAAGGGGATGGCACTAAGCCATTTGTAAAACATCTGCCTTCATGGTTCAATCACCTCCCACCAGGCCCTACCTCCAACACTGGGGATTACAATTTGACATGAGATTTAGATGGCACAATGTCTAAATCATATCACTGAGAAACTGAATTTTAATTTTATGTAGTGCCCTTTTAAGTAGCTACATGTGGCTAGTGGCTGTCATATGAGACAAGACAGTTCTAGGGTAGGTGACAGGCAGCTCTCATTATGTCACCAAGTTTCTACAGTTCTAGGAAATTAAAGAATGATTATAAAGAAGAATCGGATCTCTTGTCACATAGTCATTTAAATACAATCAGCACATCATTAAATTCACTAAAGTAGAAAAGTTGACCCTTATCTTTTTGCAGCACCAAGGACAGAAACAAAAACTTGCTTAGCATCCTCTCCGCTAATCTGCATTCCTCTTATTTGAATTTTTACAATATTCTTATTGGTAAATGAATCTTAAAGAACTGAATTTTATGCCTGCTTAGATTATGTTGGGAATTCCAAATGCAGAAGGCAGACAAAATCATGCTAAGTAGTCAGTTTATTGCGGAGTCTTTTTCCACCTTTTGGCATGGTAAATTTAATGCCGAAAATTGAGCTCGTTCCACAACATACAAGCATGGAACACAGGATTCTGATGCCGGAAACGTGAACGAAGTAGGCTGAGTTTTATCAGCCTAAGCATTAGGAACATAGACTATAATCATCAATATTCAGAATGGCAAAAAGGAACATACAGAATGGTACAATGAAAATTAATCAGATATGGAAGACTGGCCAGAGAAGTTGTAAATTACTAAAATTCAAATTCTTCCTTAAATTTCTGTTAAGTACAAGAACAATGTTATTCCATTTGTTATCAAACATGTTTGAATGGAAATGAACACTATGGCTATAAGGCCCATTAGGATGTGGCACTTTAAGGGAGGGATTGAACAAATTCTTCGTGGACCACAGAATGAAATGTCCCATTATCTGTTAAGAATAAAGACTCAGGACTGGCACAGTGGTCAGGCCTGTAACCCTAGCACTTTGGGAGGCCAAGGCCAGAGGACTACTTGAGCCCAGAAGTTTGAGACCAGCGTGGGCAACATAGGGAGACCCCATCACTACAAAGATTATATATATACACACACACGCACATATATATATAATTATATATAATATATAATTTTATCATTCTGTTTGTGTATATGTTCATCAATCCATCTATATATTATGCATTATAT
>NW_012106575.1:269074-294695 GCF_000951045.1 Mandrillus leucophaeus
ATTAATACTCTTGAATTTTAAAAAAAGGTATCAGTTACAGGTTCCCTACAATTACCTAATAGGGCAGACCTAGAAGAAAGAAAAGGACAAACAGTGAAACAGAGACACAGAGGCAGAGCAACAGAGAGATTTGGACAGAATGAGAAAAATGAAGACAAGGCCAGACACAGACATGGAGAGACAGAGACGCTAAGTTTCACAGCAAGATTTTATAAAGATAGAGACAGATACGTAGGTAGGTAGATATGACAGAGCGATAGAGAGATTAGAGAGATAGATAATGGATGAATGCATAGATAGATAGTGGACACGTGAAGTATATAGATTGATGGATTGATGAACATACAGACAATGATAAAATGATAGTAGATAGGTAGAGGATGAATGTATAGATAGATAATGGATGTGGGAAGGTATAGATGGATAGATGGATGGATTAATTAATGTATGGATAGGTATAGATAGATGTGTATATATACAAATAAAGTGATAGGTAGATAGTAGATAAGTGGATAATAGATGAATGTATAGCTAGATAAGGGATGTGAGAATGTGTAGATAGATGGATAGATGATGGATAGATTAATGTATGTATAGACAAATAGAGTGATAGGTAAATAGCAGATAGGTATATAATGGATGAACATATAGATAGATAATGTGAGAATGGATAAATGGATTAATGTATGTATAGACAGAATGACAGGTAGATCGTAGATAGGTAGACAATGGATGAATGTATATATAGATAATGAATGTATGAATGGACAGAATGATAGAATGATAAACAGAATTATAGAATGATAGTAGATAGATAAGCAGACAGTAGATAGATATAGAGAGGTCCATATGTATCTGTACATAGTTGTATACCTAAATGTATATCTATCCAACTATCTAGCTATAATAAAGGAGAAAAAGAAAAGAAGAAAAATGCAGAGTGAGAAAGGGAAACTGCACAGCCATCCCTTTCACGAGCCCAGAACACCACCAGGCTAAGTGTGTGTGTGGAGGGAGCCGGGGTCCCTCCTGCCTGCAGGGATGAGCATGCTGCCGATGAAGATGTGAGCAGGACCAGCTCATCAATCACAATCACGCGGGGACATGCGAGCACGGCAAGAGGATTAGCACTCCAGCCTGCTCAGGTCTCTTCCCTCTAACGGCATCTCTTTAATTAAACATCACCTCCAGTGATTACTTCCGCTGAGGTGCCCCCTTCATTCACAAGGCCGGCCTCTTGTAATCTAGGCTCCAGAGTTAATTAGAAAAGAGGCCCTGGAAAAAAAAAATCCATTCCAAGGGTGGGAATCCCCGAGCAGAAATTATCGGATACTGGTAATAAAGATTTGCTTTTCCTTGGAATTGAGATTGACTGTTAAATGGCCTTCATTAAGCTACAGCTTCTTTTCTACCCAGGACCTCTCCAATAAAGCTATCAGGATCTTACTGAAGAGGCTGTTAGGTTGTCCAAGTGCTGAATGAGGAGGCACTTTTACAAGCTGCATCCGGACTGCTCTGGAGAATGTGTCTGTGTGGAGAGGTCTGAGTGCATGTGTGTGTGTGAGAGTGTCTGTGTGTGTGGTGCTCGGTCTCAGTGCGTGTTTCTATAAGTATGTGAACAGGTGTGGCAGTGGATAGTCTACAGCTTATCTTCGTGCATGGGAAGAGAGATGGCAGGTGAGAATTCTGGAGCATGGGAAGACATTCCCACTCTAAGGAAATTTTATCCATTCATACACTTACTCAACTAATATTTAGTGCTCCCCTATTTCACGCAGGTGAAGTTCACTGTGCTGGGAATATAACAAGAGGAATTTCTCAACTGCATGGGGAGTGCCTTTCAGTACGGGAGACAGGACACTGACACATAAACACATTGATATGAAATACAATGACCCATTCACGTGATGAGGATGATGGCATGGAGCAAGACACTGATGGGGCTGCTATTTGAGATAAAGTAGTTGAGGAAGGAGTACACTATGTGGATATCTTGGAGGAAACCAGGTGAGGCAGTGGGAACTGCAAGTTCCAATGCCTTGAAGTAGACACAGCGTAGTGGCTCACACCTGTAATCCCAGCACTTTTGGAGGCTGACGCAGGCGAATCACCTGAGGTCAGGAGTTCGAGATCAGCTTACGCAACACAGCAAAATGTCATGTCTACTAAAATAACAAAAATTAGCCTGGCATGGTGGCAGGTACCTGTCATCCCAGCTACTCGGGAGGCCGAAACACAAGAATTGCTTGAACCTGAGAGGCAGAGGTTGCAGTGAGAGGAGATTGTGCCACTGCACTCCAGGCTGGGTGACAGAGCAAGACTCCATCTCAAAAAGACGAAAACAAATTCCTTGAAGTAAGAAGTGTATTTGAACAAATTGCAGAGTGGCAAGGAGGTTGAACAAAAACAGGAGGTGATGGAAGCTGAAGAGGCAGGCAACGTTGGAACTCTGACTATTGCATGGCTTGTGCCCTAGGCCTCAGCTTAATGACTTGTTTCTTAGCATCTGCTCCAAAATGGCAGGAGATGCCACCCAGATCATAATAGATGCTTTCTATCAGGCCTGGGTGCCATTAAATGAGCTTATCATGTGAACTGGACACTGTGAATGCCAGGTGCTTTGCTTGCTTTCCCCTGAATCCTCAAGCCACTCTACAGGGAAGATGCTGTTATTGTGCCCAAGTTATGGATGTAGACATAAAACCCAGAGAAGTTAAGTGACTGGCCCAAGTTAAGATTAATTGGACAAATCTAACTGTCCACATAGAAAAGACACAAGGCCAGGTACTGTGGCTCATGCCTATAATCCCAGCACTTTGGAAGACCAAGGCAGGAGCGTGGATCACACGAGGTCACGAGGTCAAGACCAGCCTGACCAACACAGTGAAACCGCATCTCTACCAAAAATACAAAAATGAGCCAGGCGTGGTGGCAGGTGCCTGTAGTCCCAGCTACTCAGGAGGCTGAGGCAGGAGAATCACTTGAACCCGGGAGTCAGAGGTTGCAGTGAGGTGAGATCGCACCACTGCACTCCAGCCTGGGCAACAAAACAAGGCTCCATCTCTCTCATACACACACACAAAAGACACAAACACACAAATACTCACAGACAGTACAGTGAAATTGCAAACACACCAAGTTGTAGCACAGAAGAAGGATCAGAACTTATTTTTTTCTGTAAAGAACCAGATAGGAAACACTTTCAGCTCTGTGGGGCATGAATTTCTGTTGCCACAACTCAGCTTCACAGTTGTAGCAAAATAGCAATCATGATCAATATGTAAAAAAATGGGTGTGGCTATGTGCCAATAAAACTTTATTTACAAAAATAGGTGGTGGGCCTACAGACTGACACTTGCTATTAAGTATAAGCTGATAACCAAATGCCAAATGGACTTGGGGAGCCATAGAGGATAGTCAAAGGATTTAATACTCAGACATGAGAGAACTGGGAAATATATATATGTACGTACATTATGGATACATATACATCATATACGGATGTGTTTCACATAATAACAAAATAGATGTTAAGTTAGGCACATGTTTAGACAGAACAGTCTTCTGTTTCAAACCTCTCTTTATAATCTTGAGGTGCAGGCTCTTGCCTTGGGGAGTGGGGACATGCCATTTGGGGGTTGAGAACCGCTTCAGCCCAAGACAAAGGCCACATCCTCAGTTCATTCACCTCCATGTTGCAAACTAAAAAAAGCACATGTGGGAGGTTGAAGCTTCCAGCTGGTTTCAAGGAAAACCTATTGAGCATGTTAATCTATTTGTAATTCAACAAGGAGAAAATAAAAGTACAAAGTAAACTGCAGAGAATGGTAAAATGTCTTCCAGAAATGTATAAGCAACAGCGCATAGCAAGGCAAAGCATTAAATAATCACTGCGTGGTCTGCCTGGAAACATGAGGGAAAAGCAACACGCAAGTGTGCACTTGTGTGTGCACGCATAAAAAGAACTAGTCATTACAGTTGTAAAACAAAATCACAGGTAGGTCAGCAAACATACCTGTCCCTTGATTATTAACTAATGTGTCTACAGCAGGTGGAAACACTTTCCTACATGAGGGAATAAGCCTTCTCTTTACATATCTAAGTCAAATCCTCTGTTATTTAAAAAAAAAAAAAGAAAGGTGGATTAATGTTGGAGAACATAAGCCTGCATACAAATTTTGATAAGCAAAACATAAAAATGCAACTGAGTTATGAAAATCCAGACAGTGTCTCACTCCTCAACAGTTTTGAACAACTTGGAGCATATAGGTCGGGAAAAATGTCTTCTTTACTTTCCTGATACTGACAATATCCTTATTCATCTGATAGCCCAAAGGTGGCCATTAAATCAGAAAAAACAGAGCCCAGAGGATATCCATGCTAGTTGGATACATAACAATATGAACATCTGGGAGCTGTTAAAAAAAATACCCAATGCCAGCCAGGCACCGTGGCTTATGCCTGTCATCCCAGAACTTTGGGAGGCCGAAGCGAGTGGATCACCTGAGGCCAGGAGTTCGAGACCAGCCTGACCAACATGGCAAAACCTTGTCTCTACTAAAAATACAAAAAAGTAGCCAGCTGTGGTGGCATGCAACTGTAGTCCCAGATACTCAGGAGGCTGAGGTGGGAGAATTGCTTGAACTCAGGAGGCGAAAGTTGCAGTGAGCTGAGATCGTGCCAGTGCACTCCAGCCTGGGAGACAGAGTGAGACTCCATCTAAAAAAAAAAAAATACCCAATGCCACATTGCCAGTGGAAAAGCAAAATGGCACAGCCACTTTGGATAACAACAGTAATGGTATCCTAGAATGTTAAATCTGAACTTACCATGTCACCCAGCATTTCTACTTTGAAGGATTTATCTCCCCAAAATGAAGACATGTGTTCACATAAAGACATGTACTCAAATTCCACAGCATTCGTAATAGCCAAAAACTAGACACAAATGTCCATTAATTGGTCTATTGAATGGATAAACACATCTTGGTATATTCCTACCATGGCATGCCACTCAGTAACGAAAAAGAACAAAATGTTAATGTGTACAACAATTATGGTTGAATCTCAAAAACTTTATGCTCCACAAAAGGACTCAAACACAAGACTTTGCACAGTATGATTCCATTTAAATGAAATTCAAAACACCAGGGACAGAACGCTGATTAATACTTGCCAGGGGTTAGGGAATGGGGGGCAGAATAGACTGAAAATAAAGCATAAGGAAACTTTCTAAGGTCAAGGAACTGTAGTAGAGATTGTGAGATTGTATATGATCGCCAAAAGTCAAACTGCACACTTAAGTGGATGAATTGGTTTGTATGTAAAACCATCACTTAATTTTGAAAACACCTGATACACAGCCTCTGCTATAAACCAGTTAAAGCAGAATTTCCCAGGATGAAAAGTATTTTAATTATTCCCAGGCCTGGCTTTTAACTCTGGATGCAAAGCCATATGACCCCAGTAACCCTGTTGCCTTGGGTAGTTGAACTTATACCCAACTCTGGAAAACCCACTTTTAAAATGCCAATATTTCCCAACCTGTAAGATAAATAAACAAATATTCTATTATCAGCCATCCCAATAAGAACACTGTCCTTCCTGCATCCTCAATCCAAACCTCCACCCTCAGGCAATATGTCTGTAGATGACAAGGGTGGCATCGTAGGAAGGGTCTGGATATTAAAGATAAACAAAGTCCACCGTGCACTAAGTGCTTTTTAGGTCCAAGACACCACAAACTGCTCATCTAATATCCTTATATTGTCACATGACACACATTATTACCACCTTTCACAGGTGAGGGAAATGAATCTAGAAAATATAAGTAACTTGCCCCAATTCACGGGTTCAGTACGTCTGATCTGGGATACAACATCAGGTCTGCCAGATTCTGAAGCCAACACTTTTAGTCAATAACCCAAGTATTGCAAAGGTTTACATTAGGTCTCTCACCGCGTCCAGGAGGGACCCAAACTGGTTCGACAAGTCTATTCACACAGTCACATAGTAGGTGGTTAATACATATTCTGCCCTGCTCTGCCATCCCAGTTCCAGCACAGCCTTGGTACAGGTGGAGAAACAATTCTTCTAACTTGAGGAAGGTGAATAAAAGGGTAGCACCTTTTAGTGACAAGGGTGGCTTCCCTCTCCTCCCACGGTGTTCCAGGCTGAGGGGCCCAGGTTCATGACCTGGGAAAATCAACTGACAGTGATAGGCACATTTTCAGATCTCCTAGCCAGGTGAAGGTCTTTTCCAACCCAGGATAAAGTCAAAAAGGGAGTTAATTGCAGCCAAAAGCTGCCCCCCTCTCAGCCTTTGTTTCTGCAACATCCAAGCCCATCTCCTGTACATGGTGTTCAGGATTTGGGGACAGAACATCCCGAGCTTGTGGGAGGACTCATTTACATAGAGGTGGGTAGGCAGGGGCTTACCAGCACATCCAAGAACATAAGCAAATACGCCCAGGAAGGAAAATTCCTTCATCATTGTGGATTCTAACTGCAAGCAGGGGAGCCTCTGCCTGATAAGAAGTGCCTGTCATAGCATCTTCTTCCTCCTGGGTTCTCTTGGAAAGCAGATCCAGAACTCGTGTACCTGGGGCTAGGCAATATCTTCATGACTGCTTTCCGAAGAAAAAAAATCCCAGGCAATCAAAGGGAAGATGCATGCAAACTCTTGATTTAAGAAAAAGAAGAAGAAGAAGAAGAAGAAGAAGAAGAACAACAACAACAACAACAACAACAACAACAACAACAACAGGGGGGAAATGGAAGGAAGGGCTGAAAAGGTACAAGGAGAAATTCAGGAATAATGCTACTGCTGGCCCTGATGCAGCAATCACTATCAGCTGTGTGTACTGAACAAGCCTCTTGGAGCCTCATTTTCCTCAACCGCAAGGTGGGACTGTAACCCCTCCCTGAAGCACTTCACAGAGTTACTGTGAAGATGGAATTCACGAGGATGATTGTAGCTAATACTGTTTGAGCTCTTACAACGCAATGCACCAGGCACTGTGCCCAGCGTTCTACATATATTAGATTGTGTAACCTTCATGCCACACAATGGGATAGATGCTACACAATATTATTGTTATTACTACAGAGCAGGAGGACTTGTTGCTATGATAATCATCACTAGCCATTGCTATGTGTGGACACTGCATGGCTTGATTTGTAGGCAATACAGACCGCCCCGGCTCAAGACTTTTCGACTTTACAATGGTATGAAAGTGAAACCATTCAGGAGAAACCGTATCTCATGTTCTCATAATAACCATTCTGTTTTTCACTTTCGGTAATGCATTCAATTATTACATGAGATATTCAACACTTCATTATAAGATAGGCTTTGTGTTAGATGGTTTTGCCCAACTGTAGACTAATATGAGTGTTCTGAGGACTTTTAAGGTAGGCTAGGCTGAGCTATGATGTTGAGTAGGTGAGGGGTATTAAGTGCATTTTCGGCTTATTATGTTTTCTGCCTATGATGGCTTTATTGCAGTATGATCCCATCCTAAGTCAAGGAGTATCTGTAGTTCATGTCATACTCAAAGTACTCTTATAAGGTTGGTACGAGGAATACCAAATATGTTTTCAATAGAAGATATTGTTATTTGCTGTTGTTATCTGCAAGATTCCTTCAGGGATTTAATAGCCTTTAGTCATCTGAAGGGTAAGTTAACTTTCAAATCAGCCTAGCAGCAAGTAAGATCAAATTAATGTATGATAGATTCTTGCTAACTCACCAAAAGAGAGTAATATGCACTACAGAGGCATCTCAATATTCCACCAAAGAAGAACAATTTATATTATGAAAAGTATCTGAATAATTTAGCAGCAATTTATACCTAATATTACCTGAAATACATGCATAAATTGTGCAGCAATATCTACAGAAATATCCACAAGTTTACACTTTATATAGATAATGTGATTTCTATTATCCACAAAACTGTAAGCACCCTGAAGATGGGGGCTGAATGTTTCTTGCTGTAGATTTTATCCCAAGTACTTCTGAGCCCTTACTCTGTTCCATTTGTGCTACTCAGTTTCTAATCCAGACAGCCTTGTGGAGTATATGGCACCATCCTCATTGAGCAAATGGACAACACTAAGGGTGAGAGATGCAGGGCAACTGTCCAGATGTAAGGAGCAATAGGAAGAGCTAGAATTCAAGCCCGGGGGCTGGGCGCGGTGGCTCATGCCTGTAATCCCAGCACTTTGGGAGGCCGAGGCAGGTGAATCACCTGAGGTCAGGAGTTTGAGACCAGCCTGGCCAACATGGCGAAACCCCGACTCTACTAAAAATACAAAAATTAGCCAGGCATGGTGGCAAGCGCCTATAATCCCAGCTACTTAGCAGGCTGAGACGAGAGAATCCCTTGACCCCTGGAGGCAGAGGTTGCAGTGAGCTGAGATCGTGCCACTGCACTCCAGCCTGGGTGACAGAGCCAGACTCCATCTCAAAAAAAAAAAAAAAAAAAAATTCAAGCCCAGCATTTTTTGTCTCAAGAGCCAGTGTTCTTTGTCCATATTACTTTGATATCACGCATGGCGGGTAGCAGCCCTACAAGCTGTGGAAAAGACAGTACCACAGAGTAATTCGCACTACAGAGGTCCCTGCTCCTCCCTCCCAGGTCCCCCACTTCCCCTCAGAGAGAAGCAGCCCCAGGAGGACAACTTTTATCCAAGAGGCTGTTTCAATTCCCAGCGGTTTTCTGCTTCCTCGATAAGTGCCAAGGCCCGGCAGATCATTAATTACGACTTCTCACAAATGGCTTCCCACCTCTCCTCGCAGTCAAGCCTGTGCCCTCGGAGGGAAGAGGATTTCTCAGCAGCAGAAAGTGGCCTGCGCTTGCAGCTCCACACACAGCTCTCAGCACTGAACTTGCTCACGCGGCACCAAGGCCTTCAGGCAAGAGGGAATCCGCAGCCGAAAATGAATCCACACTTGAAACAAGGAGGTGATGGAAACAGGGCTTGCAGCTCTCCCAAAGTAAATAGCGTACATATTTTTTTTAAACAGAGCTGGTGACAATTAGAACAAAGAACTAATCATTGGATTCCGTTTATTTTTCTCAAAGGTCTATTGCATTCACTTTCTCATTTGTGGAAATGAGAAATGTTCTGAGCAGCTACTTTATATTAGGTGTTATCTCTCCTAACCCTCGAAACAGTAAAAGGATAGCACTACTAGCTCAGGTTAAAGACAGGGAAACTGGGGTTGACAGAAAACACAGAAGAAGGACTAGATGTCAGATCTGTCCTTGCTATAGCCAAAACCCTAAGTTGCTTCCAAAGGCCCAGTGCTGCAGGCAGAACAAGATGAACTTCCCCTCACCCAAAGGTCAGGAAATTGGAACTTAGAGAGTAGGTGTAGCTGTACCAAGGCACACAGCCTTAACAAGAAAGACATAAGATATTCAGCCTTCCTTAAGAACATGATAATCGATAGTTCACATAGACTGTTCAGAAGAAAGGCAGGTGTTTATTGAATCGACACAGGGACATCAGGGGGGAACATCAGGCTGAAACTGGCACCTACATGTCGGCCTCACTTCTGACCAAGCCCCAACATTTGCATTTTCCTAGCAATGTAGTAACGGTTGCTGACACAAATTGGGAAGGGGGGAAATCTCAGATAAAAACCTCACATTTAAGCTGAAAATGTCTATTATTAAAGCAAATTATTGAGGGATGTTCTGGGGAAGACTCTTCACATCTAGCTTTGTTACAAATTCGACATGCTGGGGAGAATGTGGAGCTGATGCCATTATCACACTAGAGAAATTCCAGCTGCAATCACCTACAAGGGCTAGACCGCAAGTAGAACAAAAACAGAAGAAGCTGCATCCTTCCATCTCTGAGCTGTGGTCAGATGCACAGGACTGTTTCATGCTTCAACCCCAGGCCCAACCAGCTACCTTCACCCAAAAAAAGGCAGGCTCCCGAGACCCTTCCCATAGACAGCAGCTCAAGGGACTTCAAGTGTCCTGCAAGCAAGGAAGGGCTGAGAAAAGGGCAAGCATTGTAGAGCAAAATATCTGGGTTTGGGCCAGGCACCATGGCTCATACCTGTAATCCCAGCACTTTGGGAGGCCAAGCCAGAGGATAGATTGAGCCCAGGAGTTCAAAACTAGCCTGGGCAACAAAGTGAGACCCCATCTCTACAAAACAATGCAATACAATAAATTAGCCAGTGTGGTGGGGCGTGCCCGTAATCCCAGTGACTCGGGAGGCTGAGGCAGGAGAGTTGCTTCAACTTGGGAGGCAGAAGTTGCAGTGAGCTGAGATCACACCACTGTGCTCCAGCCTGGGCTACAGACCGAGACCCTGTCTCTAAAATTAAAAAAAAAAAAAAAAAATCTGGGTTTTGATCCACTTCCGACCACCACCTGAGTGCATTCCTGCCTATGCCTATGCCTCCACTTTCCTGCTTGTGGATTAGAGATAAACTCTGCTACTCTCTCACAGTGGCTAGTAGGTCTAAGTGAGACTGCATCTGCAGAGAGGCTAATACCGTGTTTGGTCCACACAGGAACCAAGGAAATAATGGTACTCTCCCCTTTACTCACCGAATTAACAGATCAGCCCAGTTCAAGATGCAACAGAGCTATTTCAAGGCACTTATTACAAAGATAGGGACTAAGCAAAGGAGGTTTTCTATATCCTTAGGGTATTGTTGGCATCTAGACTGGATCCATTTATTTAGCAAGTAGCACACAAATCTGGCAATAACCAGAGTCAGCTTTGGGTTACTTTAAGCTAAAAGGAAAGCAAATGGATTGAATTTTTCATATTCAGAGGTTGAGGTTTTTGTTGCATTTAGTGAAAAGCTGGCAAAAGTGGCTTCTGAAATAAGTTGAATCATTTATAACGGTGTTTGTGTCAGAAATCATCTCACTGTGAGGTGTGCCAGTGCCCAGCATCAAGGACCTCAGGGTTAGAAGGAACTTCAGACATGGTACCAGGGACTCCCTCTCTCCAGCCTCTGCAAACTGCAGCCCCTACTGTGAACACTAAAGCACTTTCCCTTCAGCAGCTCAGATTGTTACACTGTTTCTCTAACTCTCCTCCCACTCCTCACTCCCTTAAAAAATCTTTCCTTTTAGATATATTTTTTCCCTTGGGCCACCTGGAGTAGAGTCTATCTTCCTCTTGCTATCCCTTTTAGCTATCTGAACAAGGTGACTCTCTGCCCTCTTTGTGTTCTCTTCATTGTACGCGATGATAGTTCTGTCAGAATATGGAAGACTACGTTACACGAAGGAAGCAACATTTTCTGTATATCCTGGGTAAAGTGAAAAGTTATCAAAAAATGTTCCTTTACAGATGAATTCTAACAAATTCTGATTATTTAAAAACATATGGGATTCAACTGCACTCATTAATCACCGGGTTTCAAGTGCTTATCCATTTGCAATGCACTTATTCGATTTGGAGTTAATTTTCTCCATGGCTTTAAAACAGTGTAGAGAGAAGGAGTTCAAATTATATACGTATGAATCAAAGTCAAAGTCTCAATTATGTGTGGGAGTGCAAAGGTTCAGATCAAGCAATAAACAACGACATGCTTTGAGATGTCTTTGTTAGACTCTGCTGCCAGCCCTAGGAAAGCCCTCTGATGTTATCTCTGCTTTTTTCGAAGATTTTCCTAGGCTCGGGGTCTATTTTCCACCTACCTTCCTCCCAGCTGTGTGGTTGTGGGAAGCGAAGGGAAAGGTCACATTTGCAGTGGATGATGTTGCATCCAATGCCACCTTGAAGTATGAGGCTAGTCCCCAGGGCCCAAGGAATTAAAACCAATGCAGTGAACTTGACTTGCATGTAGTTACTGCCATTCTAATAAGGTGAGAGCAGCTTGGGGGTCCCAGGAACACGTAACTCAGGCCTTGCCATATGGAGCCAGCCGGAATCTGTCAAGTTCGCTTAGTACATTTTCTCTTTGGGGAGTCAGCCAGGCATTCACATTCAGGGGGCAGGAGGGAGAGGCAAGGAATGTGGGCAGGAAGGGGCTGTTGAAATATCGGAGTTAATGCTGATGTAAAACCAGATGCACAACCACCCCCACGGTAAACCCTCTTTTCATAGACCCAAACCGGAGCCCAGGTCCTGACAATGATTTACGGCTGTGTGGGGCTAGAAACTGAAATAGATGATATGAATATATGTATTTCAGGAAGAAGTAATAAGCATGTTTCTCATTGCTGGTGGATGAACCATATTTGCATCAATGTCTTATTTCTGCCCTGAACAGATATACCAATTTTAGCATCCACAAGAATGCCTTTTTCTTTTGTGTGTGTGGTTGGTTTTGTGATCCTCATGTGTGATAGATCTTAAGAACAAAATGTAGTGAGAAAAAAAGGACAGAGATATGGGGGAAGGAAGATAAAGGAACTTGCTGTTAAGGAATATGTTACCCACAGTTCCAGCCTGACAGCAAGTGCTGGATACACTTCCCAGCAAGGAAAGGAGAGCCTAGGACTCCACACCAATGCAATTCCACTGTGATGCATGGCTGAGGGTGAGGGCAGCTCAGTAAAGCTCTGGTGGGAAAAACCAGAATTGAAAATGTAATCTCCATTTCATACTTTTTGCCGATATTTGGCATAAAAGCAATGCTAGCCTATTCAATGCAATTTATATGCAGCCTCATACATCTTTGCAGGGATTTTGTGGCGAGACCAAATCCTATTGACATCCCCTTGTCTTGTGGTACAGATTTGCAAGGATACAGAGCAATGCTTCAGAGGTGTCTTTCTGGGGAAATGAAGTGAGGGATTTAATTTTGAACAGTTTATAGAATGTGCCCCAAAGGTGAAATTTCCAGGCATCCTTATCCCTTGGAGATGCCGAAGACTTCATTTTCAGAATGTTGCTCATTTAGTCCCCTACTTCTGCACAAGAGTTGACAAAACCAACCCAAGTTTGCCTCTTGTATCTTCTGAGTTGTGTGAACCTGGGCAAGTTACATCATCTAATAACTGGGATGTTTAATACAGTAAGAATAACCAACATTTATTAAGCGATCTTTATGTGTCAGGCATTTTTCAGAGCATGTTATATAGATATCACCTCACTGAATCTTCACATATTCCAGATGGAGGATCTGAAGTAAAGAAAGCATTAAGGAAATGGATTAAGGCCACAGCTTGTAATTGTGAGGATGAAAATTCTAACAAATATTCTGACTAGGCCAGAAGGTACGGCTCATGCCTGTAATCTCAGCACTTTGGGAGGCCTAGGTGGGAGGATCATTTGAGCCCAGGAGTTCAAGACCAATCTGGGTAACATGGCAAAACAACATCTCTAGTCTCTACAAAAACTACAAAAATTAGCCGGGTGTGGTAATGCGTGCTGGTAGTCCCAGCTGCTCAGGATGCTGAGGTGGGAGGATCACTTGGGCTCAGGAGGCTGAGGCTGCAGTGAGCCATGATCGAACTGCACTCCAGCCTGGGTGACAGAGTGAGACCCTGTCTCAAAAATAAAAAAATAAAATAAAATAAAATAAAATAATTTCTCACTCTAGTGGCTCTTCGGCAGGTTACTACACTGCCAGACGTGGTGTGAACTTCCTACCCCAGTTCCTGGGACATAGTAAGCACCAAATAAATGCTACCTCACAACTTCATAATCTGTTATCAACATATATTCAAATTAATAACTTTCAGGTGCTCTGTTAGCTACCCTAATACTTTAACACAATGGAATTCTCATGTGGGGAAACTGAGGCCCAGATAGGTTCAATAACATGTCCAAGGCCACTCACATGGCAAGCAGCAAACCCGGGGTTATAACCAAGAGCTCAGATGCCAGAAACGTGATCTTAGCTATCTCTCTCTACAAGAACGCCCATCCTAGCTGGGTGTGGTGGCTCACGCCTGTAATCCCAGCACTTTGGGAGGCCAAGGCAGGTAGATCACAAGGTCAGGAGATCGAGACTATCCTGCCTAACATGGTGAAACCCCATCTCTACTAAAGATACAAAAAATTAGCCGGGTGTGGTGGCACGTGCCTGTAGTCCCAGCTAGTCAGGAGGCTGAGGCAGGATAATTGCTTGAACCCGGGAGGTGGAAGTTGCAGTGAGCCGAGCTTGTACCACCGCACTCTGGCCTGGGCAACAGAGTGAGACTCCATCTCAAAAAAAAAAAAAAAAAGCCCATCCTTCAAATCTATTAATCAGTAGCTGCACAATCCTCCCTTTGAAGGAGTGTTGAAAACAGAACTACACATTCCTCCCTTTTGGTCTTGAGTAATCTCCTTCCCAAGTTGCTATAAGTCAACAGAAAGTAAAAGAAAGGAACAGAGATGTCTCCTGGGTCTCCACGTGAAAGATAACCTCTACAGAGAAGCTCGGGGTCCCGAAAGAGGCACCCATCTGTGTCTTTTAAACTCTTCTGAACTCTCAAAGACTCTGATTTGGTGAACAACCTGTCTCTGTTGTCAACAGCCGGATTGTGTGGAACCATCTAGAGTACCATCCCGGGACATTCAAGAATCACAGGGGAAGGTGGTGGCTCTGCAGTGGTGCTTTGACCAACTCAGGCACTCCATAAATATTGGAAGAATATATGAGAGGAAGTGGATGAATGGATTCAGCTAACTAAATGACATTCACAGTAATAACCAACACAAAAAGAATGCTTACTGTGCTGAATGATTAGAACCCTCATGGTGGACGCTTTACACTCAACTCATCTAATCCTCACCAGACATTCTAGAAGTCCATTTCTACGATTATGCCCATTTCACAGAGGCAAAAATTAAGAATTGGAAAGGGAAAGCGTCAGCAACTAACCCAGAGTTACACAAGTAATAAGGGATGAAGCCAGTCTGACTTTAGAGCCAGGATCCTTAATACTAGGATAGTGCAAAAGTAATCGCAGTCCTGCAAATTTAATTTTGCCATTTTAAAAATAAAAAGGCAAAAACTGCAATTACTTTTACACCAACCTAAATAACTGGCTGTTCACCAGGTCACTGGGGGCACTGCGAATTCTCATTAAATCACCAAAGTGGGGATGTCATCCTTAATTGTAAAGCATTAGAGGCATGGATACATGGCCTTCATAGTGAAGTTAAAGGGCACTGGGGAACACAAAAAGGTGAGAGGAGGCCATTTGTTCAGTAGCATAACAGCTGAGAAAGATGGGGTGCTGTTTTTTGTTTGTTTGTTTTCTGTTTTTGTTTTTCATGAGACGGAGTCTCGCCCTGTCACCCAGGCTGGAGTGCAGTGACGCGATCTCAGCT
Organism: Mandrillus leucophaeus; assembly: GCF_000951045.1. Taxonomy (NCBI): domain Eukaryota; kingdom Metazoa; phylum Chordata; class Mammalia; order Primates; family Cercopithecidae; genus Mandrillus; species Mandrillus leucophaeus. The sequence goes on from NW_012106575.1 coordinate 284,332, forward strand.
CACTGCAACCTTCACCTCCCATGTTCAAGCGATTCTCCTGCCTCAGCCTCCCGAGTAGGTGGAACTACAGGCATGTACCACCACGCCTGGCTAATTTTTATACTTTTAGTACAGACAGAGTTTCACCATATTGGCCAGACTGGTCTCAAACTCCTGACCTCATGATCTGCCCGCCTCAGCCTCCCAAAGTGCTGGAACCACAGGCGTGAGCCACCATGCCAGCCGGGCGGCTGTTTTTAATGAAAAGACAATATTGATGTTTAAATAATGTCTTGATTGCTTGCCAGTTAATAGGTAGAGTTCAAAAGGTGCTTCAGGGAGGTTGGAAAAAGTTTGAGAGCTGGATGGTACTGAGGTACTTGGCGTATCCCCTAGAATCAATGTCCCTGTAATCACTAGAATTGTCTATGAAGAAAGCAATTAGGAGATGAGAATGAATGTCTATGCCCTCCATTCATGTATGAACACAGCCAAGAAGTGGGGGAGGCAGAGGGAGAATACTAGTAAATCAGAAGAATCTACTCTTGGATTCCATCATATTCTTTCTCTCTCTTTTTTAACCATCAAATTTAGCCAAATAAAGCACAAAAATATGTTACTGTTCGAGGAGCTGCTCCTGTAAATCATAATATGGGTAGGTAAAGAGGAAAATAAGCAAATTGCTTTCACTAAATATTCAAGGTCCTTTATATATATTATATATATATTATACATAAATATGTATACACATATATAAATATATACATATATACACATATAAACATATATACATATTTGTGTAATATATATAAAGGACCTTGAATACATAATGTATCTATTATACATTATGCATATATAACATATATATATATATTTTGAGACCGAGTGTTGCTCTGTCACCTAGGTTCTAGTGCAGTGGTGTGATCTTGGCTCACTGCAACCTATGCCTTCTGAGTTCAAGCAATTCTCATGCCTCAGCCTCCCGAGTAGCTGGAATTACAGGCACCTGCCACCATGCCCTGCTAGTTTTTGTGTTTTTAGTAGAAACGGGGTTTCACCATGTTGCCCAGGCTGATCTCAAACTCCTGGACTTAAAGCAATTCACCCACCTCAGCCTCCCAAAATGCTGGGATTGCAGGCTTGAGCCACTGCACCTAGCAGAGGTCCTTTTTATGTTACGCTATTCATCTTTTGCATCAACGCTTGGACACAGACATTCTTCTCCTTTTTGAATAAAAGGAATGTGAGATTCAGAAGAATGGAGAGCTTGCTAACATCACACAGCCTATGAAAGGCATAGCCAAATCCATGTATGTTTTTCAGATGTCTAAACCTGTGATATTAATATTGCATTTGCTCTTAATAAAGCAATACATACATAAGCGAAATCCCACATTTCCATGAATTCATCCTATCCTAACATTTTTATCTAATAATATTATCTAATAAACTCTATAAACAAGTATACTTTCTGTGACTTTTATTCTTAATGAAACAATTTTGCCATGGTCTGGGACTTGGTTTTCATGTCATATGATCACATGCTACTATTTTTGTGAATATGTTTATTAATTGACTGTCTCTGGATTAATGCTCTAAAAATAGCTACAGTGGGGTCTCTGAGGAGAAGAACTGAACTGCTGGGGAGACAAGTGGAAGGAGACATTTCACAGTAAATCCCATGTTGTATGTTTGCACTGTGTACTGCATAAATATCGTATTCTAAAATAACGATTTTCATATCAGAATAACTTAATCTTTTCTTTGCAAGTTTCATAACACTGGTTTCCAGACTTACAGTTCAGCCACAGTGGAAAAAAATTGACTTCCAAATGAGTTAACATATAAAGAACTGTGTGTTACAGGGCAAGAGGGTATTACTGTTAATGGAAAGTTTATGTTGTTTATGAAGATCCCCTGCTCCAGATAGTACCATATGTTTAGACTGGAATTTTATAAAGCCCTCGCCACCTTTTATCCTAAAGGAGAATAATGACATATGTCTAAGCCTATGTCTATATCTTTTTATCTCTTAAAAGAGAAGCGACGTTTCTCCCTTTGAGCTATGGATAAAAAGAAGAAATTATAAACATGCTATATATATTCTTCGATTATTAATAATAATTACCAGGCAGGATATGTTGAAGGAGAGATGCCAGGCATAGCAGCTAAGTTGTGTCAAATATATGCTAAACTGTTTTCACCAACTATTCTACTACTACCTCATTTGTACTCTGAAAGATCCAGTCCCAAATGCCTTTTTGTCAGCTTCTTCAGCCTGCATTGAATGGTGCCGACATTTGACCCATGGAAGCAGGAAATGGCATAGAATTAGGGCTTGCTAAAGTAGTGACACCTCTTCCCAGCATTAGTGACAGCCAATCTGTGGGTCAGACCCTGGAGCTCCCAGACAGTAGAGAATCACGCATCACTCTTAAGGGAAAGAGACTGAAAGTCTTAACCTTTTCTGTCTCTTCTATTTTAAATACATCTATTGAGGGCAAGAAAATGGACAGAATTCAAAATCATGCTTGAGTTCAACATCGCTGGATTCTCTCCCTTTTTTGATCTAATGTGCATAGCTCATGGGTAAAGAAGCCATCTCTACCCCCTTTCAGAATTTATTATAAATTAGGGAATGGCATGAGTCATTTTTTGAAATGTCCTATTGATGTTCAGAAGTAAACTGGACTATGTGCTCCAACCTTATGTCTTTTAACCAGGGTGCCTCACCCACACTAAATGACTGACAGCAATAAAAGTGAGTCATGGTAACATCAGGTGGTGCAAACTTTGGGCAAAGGCATCTGGGAACATCTACTAAAATGTATAAGTGTATGTACATTAAAAAAAATAGCCCAGCAGTTTTCCTTCAAACAATTTACCTTATGGATATACTCACAGGGTACTTTAAAAGAGATTGCAGTTCTGTTGGAAATAGCCTAAAGCTAAATGTCCCCCTCAACGAAGAACAGTTAAGTGGTGTGAACTCTATGCAATGAACAGGCACTCATTAAAAAGAACATGGCACCAACATGGCACAAGTATACATATGAAACAAACCTGCACGTTATGCACATGTACCCTAGAACTTAAAGTATAATAATAAAAAAAAGCAAGGAAAAAAAAAAAAAGAACATGGCAGATACATACTCACAAATCATAGAAAATCCCCCCAAGAATAGTTGCAAATACACAAGATGTAGTTACTGTGGTTATCTTTCTAGAGAGACTGGTTGGGAAGGACATTTTCATTTTATTCCTTATTTTCTCCTATGAATCATCTGTGCACTATTTTTATATTTAAAAGTTCAATAAAATCTATTTTGGCAGTAGGATTATGGAAAAGATCGTCATTAATTTAATTTACTAAAACACAAAGTAAAAATATTTTTAGGTTAAAAAAATGTAAAGCAAATTATACTCCCCTACCCCGCCCTGAGATCTACTCTTTCTATGTTCAATGCTACTTTAACCTGGCGTGTTTTCTTTGCCCAGAATTCTTGTTTATAATCACACGATCACCCCAGTGAGATCAATAGCATAAATCAAACTCTACTCCTTGAGGAATCTGCTGGGGCTCCTCCTCTGGATATATTCATCTTTCCCTCCATCTATATATTCATCCACTCTTCCATCTAACCATACATACATACATACCACTCTATCCACTCACTCATTCACCCACCCAACCATCCAATCATCCAACTGTCCTTCCATCCATCCATCCATCACCTCATCTGCCTACCACTCACCCATTCACCCACTCATCTACCCAACCATCCCTCCATCCATCCAACCATTCTTCCATCCATTCAACTATCCATCTACCCACCCATCCATGTAACCGTCCATTCATCCATTCAACTTCATCCATCCATCCATCCACCCACCCACTCATCCACCCACCCACTCATTCATCCAACCATCCCTCCATCCATCCATCCAACCAACCAACTATCCATTCATTCCTCCTACAATCACTCATTTCAAGTATTTGCCGAGCATGTCACATGAACCCTACATCATAGGGAGACAATGGTGAACAACTTACTGACAGGGCACCTGCACTAAGGATGTGGAAGACTAGTGTGAGAGGCAGACATGGAAATCAGCTCTTACACTCTGTGAGATAAGTGCTATGATAGAGATGACCCAAGGGTGCACCTGGGGTATACAGTTAGATTAAGAAAGGCTTTCTGAGCAGCATTATTCACACTAATCAAAAAACGTAAACAACCTAAATGTTCATTGACATATGAACAGATAACATGTGTTACATACACATAATGGAATATTATGCAATGTTAAAAAAAAAAAAAACTGACCCATGCTGTAGCACCTTGAAGACATCAATGTACCTTGAAGACGTTATGCTAAGAGAAATAAGCCAGTCACAAAAAGACAAATAATGTATAATTCCATTTATATGAGGTACTTAGAGTAGTCAAATTCATAGAAACAGAAAGTAGAAACTACTCAGGGGCTGCGAGCAAGAGGAATGAAATAAGTGTTTAATGGGGACAGAATTTCAGTTTTGCAAGATGAAAAAGTTCTGGAGATGAATGGTAGTGATTGCACAACAATATAAATATATTTAATGCCACTGAATTGTACACTAAAATATTTAAAAAGGGAAATTTCCATGTGGTTCATTCATTGTGACAAATGTACCATAATGATGTGAGACGTTAAGAAGAGAGGAAATGGCGTGTGGGTGCATGGGAACTCAGGGCTATCTCACAACTTTTCAATAAATCTAAAACTATTTCAAAATAAAATATTCATTGTTTTAAAAAGCTTCATGGAGGATGCTACATGAAAGCTGAGATGTAAAGGATGAGCTGAAGTGGCCCAAGGGAAGGGTGCCATTGTGAGGTCATTGCAGGTGAGAAAACCTCATAGGCAAAGGTCTGAAAGTGAGAAAAACATAGCCTGATAGGTTTAGGAATTAAAAATTACTCAGGCTGGGTCAGGCGTGGTAGCTCATGCCTGTAATTGCAGCACTTTGAGAGGCCGAAATGGGAGGATCATGAGATCAGGAGTTCGAGACCAGCCTGACCAACATGGTGAAACCCTGTATCTACTAAAAAAAAGAAAAAAAAAAAAAAAAAAAAAAAAAATTAGGCCGGGCACGGTGATTCATGCCTGTAATCCCAGCACTTTGGGAGGCCGAGTTGGGCAGATCATAAGGTCAGGACATTGAGACCATCCTTTGGGAGGCCAAGTTGGGCAGATCACAAGGTCAGGACATTGAGACCATCCTGGCTAATATGGTGAAATCCCCCGTCTCTACTAAAAATACAAAAAAAATAGCTGGGCATGGTGGGGGGCACCTGTAGTCCCAGCTACTCAGGATGCTGAGGCAGGAGAATGGTGTGAGACAGAGTTTGCAGTGAGCCAAGATCATGCCACTGCACTCCAGCCTGGGTGACAGAACGAGACTCTGTCTCAAAAACCAATCAATAAAATAAAATAATAAATCACTCAGCCTTGCTGGGACTATGGCTCAAGACCCCAAATTCCTGAATTAGGTCATTTGGATGGGACCCTATGATCCTTGCAACCTCCCCATCCTTGATTCTGAGTCAGCCATCAGTGACACCCACCAAAAGAAAGAGTTTGCTATTGATGCTTGGAGAAACAAGGCTGAGGAGCCAGAGAATCTCCTAAATCTCTGCTCAGAGGCTGACCCGAGACCTCCTGCCACAGTTTAAACAACCTATCTTCAGAAGACTTTAAAGCATCTTAGGCATGCCTGTGTCCTCTGGCATTTTCAGCAACACACAAGTTCCTCAGATTCCTAAAAGGCTCACGCGGGGACCTACATCAACACCAAGATGAAAGCTGCCCCATTCCCGAAGTTCCATGTGTATCAGTGTTAATAACTTGGTAGAGAAATAGAAGGAAGGAAACTCCAATGGGTTACTTGCAAGTTGTCACGTAAAAAAATAAACAAAAAAACAAAAACAAAAACACAAACAAAAAACACCCCCCCCGAGTGACTCAAAAATAAGCGGCATGTTGAGTCCAAGTAGCACCGTGAGTTTGTCTCCCTAACAGCTTGACATAGTGTCAACAATCTAATCAGGATACACGCAGGGCAGAAGAATTTATTGTTTTAATTATAATCTAAAGCACAGCCTTATTTTTTGATAAGGTGCCAGAGCATACACTTCTTGGGGTGTTCCCAATGGTAAAGGTCGGGTGGGTGAGCAGAAAGGAGCTTACTCATTGTCTCCTTACCCTTTCAGCTCTTTTGATCCTGTGTACCAAGCAATTTTACTGTGGAGATTTAATCCCAGGGTTTTCACACACAGCTTGTTACCTTCTTGCCAGCTCAACCAAGTTCTGTGATGCTCGCTTATTTGCAAGCAGCTAAGCTGATTCTGTTCTCAGAAGTTCAGCGGCTAACAAGCCGGAATTAGGCATTTTCCTCCTGCTTCACTTGTTGTGAATGTATTGGATTCAGCCAAAGGTTTTCCCTCTCAGCAATAACCTGTTATCCAAAATGTACAAATTATGGACATACCAAGTCAAGTTCAATGACCAGAGTTCTTGGACTGAATCAGATCGGGCTCATTACTTTGGCTATAGATTGAGCTCTCAGGAAACAAAGAAGGACTCTGTAAAGATTGAAGTCAGGCAGGACGACAGTAGTTTCCAAAGAGACGTAGTAGGGGTGGGGAAGAGGTTGCATGTGCACCATGGGAAGATAAGGGGTATCCCGGTAGACAGACCCGAGTTTATATCCCCACTTTTCTGCAGGTATACAATCTTATTTAATCCTCAAACACCCTAGCAAGGTCACTCTTATTATCATACCACAGTTTTACAGTTGAATTATCCTGCCCAAGGTCCCACAGCTACTAAATGGCAGAGCTGGGATTTGAACCAACGTTTATTTGATTCCAAAATCCATGTTCTCACCCATTATATTATACTGCCTTCTCTAACATTCTAAGGGTTGAATGTTCCCTCTGGGCATTTGGGGTTTTTCAATCACTGTGGTTGTTACATCCCATTGTCCTCTTTGTTCAAAGTGCATGTCTTCAAGAAGGCCCTAGAAGGCAGACACATAAAATCTGGTTGACTTTAAAGACTGTCAAATCTATACGACTTGGTATGTATGAGGCCCCCTGCAACAGCCATACCCAGCAGCTGTCTGTCTTTAGCATTTGTTCCCTACTGAGAGGTCGCCTAGGAGACTCATTCGAAAGTTCTCCTTGTCGTTATGCTTAACTCAGAATTCTTATTCTAGCACACAGGGATGCGAAGAAGTCTGATTTCCTCTCTAGGAGATACTGTATCAGTTACCTCTGTTAGACACTTGTGTTACTTATCCTTCACATCGCAATTTAAAACATGTACATATTTGTATGCAGTGTTTGCTAAATATTCTGAAGCTACATAGAGATAAGCAATGTATCTGTTTGGTTCACCTCTTTTTTCCAGGTGCCTAACACAGGGCCCTGGAGCAGAGTGGTTGCTCTGTAAATATGTATTGATTAAATCAGTCTCTCCTGTGGCTGAAAATCCTCAAATTCATAGAGACCATTTCTGGTCATTCTACCATTTTGGTCTCTTCCTGCTCTAATTTGTTCTGATTCCTTTGGAGGTATGGTGTCCCCAACCTAGCATTGTGTGTATTATCAGAGCAGCTTGTTTAATAAAACAACAACTCCCTTGATGGCACACACCTATGAATGATGTGGATGCCTGGGCATCATCACTGAATAACTCACGCAGGTAAGCGTCACTGTTGCCATTTTACAGATGTGGACACTGAGATTCAGATAGTAACATGCCTTGCTAAGGACACACAGCTAGTGAGTGCAGAGCCGGGATCCAGATCAAAGACATTTCCTGAATATTCTGAGCCCTGTCTTCCTGGAGAGGCCAGATGAAGGCAGGACATTCTGGAGTTGAAACAAACTTCACATCTGGGCTCCATTAACTACCCTAGGACCTGGGGTGACCTTATAAAACTAAGCCACTAAGTCCCTCTTTTCTTATCCTTCAAATAGAAACATGAGTACCTGCCTCATTGGCGAGGGGTATGAATTTAATGAGATAATGCAGTTAGAAGGGCTAGCTTGGCATGAAATAAGCATTCACTTAATTTAACCTTTATTATCACTAGTATATAGTATAGGTCTGGTAAGCCACGAACAGCAATAACATTATCTCTACATGCAATACTTCAGAGTAGAGCTGTAAGGATTCTTGTCCTATAAATCTGCTTTTATTAGATGCAAATTACAACTGTGCTAGCTTTCTGGCAGTTGAATCCTATTGCTGACCCAGACAGTGTTCACTGTTGCCTAAAACCAGGCATGTTTTCCCCTGTGCTTAGCCCCAGGGCTAGCTAATCCTGGAGAAACTCTCTGAGCAGGTTTACTCCAACCTAAGTTCAGGATCAGAAAACAGAGCTGATGCATTTCCTACTTAAAACTGGAACGATGAGATCTGTTAGAAAGATGTCTGCTTCCAGTTATCCAGTCTGTCATTCTTTTAAGTAACAAAACTGCTTAGAGAAGCACCATGAGATGCTTTGGGGCAAGAAAATCTATGTATGAACAGATAACAGTTAATATCAAACACTCTACATCAGTTATTCTAACACTTCAGTGTAGACAAGAATTACCTGGGTTACCTGTTACAAATGCATGTTCCTGTGGTTCAGCATTAGTGACTCTGATTCATCGACTTGAAGAGGAACCCAACAATCTGCATTTAATAAGTGCTCCTATTGACCCAGAAGCAAGGGATCCTCAGGGTATCCTCTGAGACTCCAGTAAAGAGTGAGCTTTAGAAAAGCAGATAGAATATTCCTGACAAATCTTGGAAGCTAGTGAAGTATTACCACCACTATTAACTTGCTCTTATTTTCCTGAATTGACACAAATAGCTTGACAGTGCTTTCCATGGAGCTGGGGACAGAATATGTGCTAGTCCATGCACAAAACTCCTTATAGGAAAGTAGAGATGACGGTGCTGCTCCTAAGTCATTCCACAAACACCTATTTCACTTACATGGACAGCTGAGGCACTGAGACACAAGAACAAATGAGACAGTCAAGGCTTCCGCCCTTATGTAACCTATAGACTCGAAGAGGATCCCACCCAACACAAGAAGGCAGGCCAACAAAATCAATTAATTACAAGTTGAAATGACTTTGTACTTCACTTGGGGTTGTCAGAGGATTCTCTGAGGATGTGACATGTGAGCTGAGAGTTTGCTAAGAAGATTGAGCTAGGTTTGTGAAGGATGCCAAAAGGAGGATTCTAGGTGGAAAAAGTAAAATATGCAAAGGCCCTGAGGTAGAAAATAACTTGGGGTTCTAAGGCAGAGCTTAGCAGACACCCATCGGGTAAGAGACAGCAAGAGCCTTGCCATGCCCAGGAAGAGATAACATGCTAGCCTAAGGCAATTCCAAGGGATAAAAGAAAGACAATACAAGATGTATTTGCAGGGGGAATGAATTAAAAGGTGAGAGAGGACATTATAGATACTGCCTCATTTAACAGAAGAAATGGAGTGCCAAACACTCAGGGATTTTTAACCATAGCTTGTAGATGTCCTTGAAAGGGGCGAAATTACTAGAAAAGAGGACCAGTAGGCCTTGGCAACCCCAAATCCCATTCTGCCATAATGACTTTCTAAATCCTCCTGATCCATTTTGCAGAAGCGGCCACTGTCTTCCAGTGGCCGATGCCTTGTTTGATCTTGGATGCTACTGTTTTATCAGCTTCTGTGATCTTCCTTTGGAAAAGAGTCAGCGTTCAACTGCGATGGTGATCATTTTACCGTGTTTCTGGACGTGGCTAAGCAATGTCACTGACTCCTACTGGGGAGCCCCAATGCCTAAACTGTCCACCATTATATACACATGTGCAGGTGCACACGCAATCACAATTCATTGAGCAAAACACATGTCTTGGAGTGGGCTCTACTGGATGAAAAATGTAGCCCTATCTTAAGGAAATCAGAGCCATTGAGCACAAGAAGGGTGTGGTAACGTGCAAGCAAGCAGATCATAAAGGTGGCATGGATACAAGGAACACTTCGGTTATGCAGAACGATCAGCAGTCAAGGCTTTGGAGTCAGACCTCCTGGGTAGGGTCTCAGCTTCACACTTTCCTTCTGAGTCACCCAGGGCAAGACATGAAAGCATTCAATGTCTTGGCTTTTTAAAAAATATACATGTAAAATGAGATGAATAACAGTCTCTACTTTGCTCTTTTGTGATGGGGATTAAATGATCCAATCAATTTGAAGTATCTATCGCAGTGGCTGGTATAGAGTGACATTTAAAAAATAGCAGCTGTTGTCATTATCAAGGCAATGTCTGCTAACATTTATCATTGTGATGAGATCATTG
>NW_012106575.1:295795-297064 GCF_000951045.1 Mandrillus leucophaeus
AAAGCTGAGTGAGCTTGGAAGTGGATTCATTCTCACAACCCCTAGAAAGAAACACGGCCCTGCTAACTTCTGCCTTTCCATCTTGTGAATCTCTAAACAGAGGACCCAGTTGAGTCATGCTGAACTTGGACTTATAACCCACAGAGCTGTGAGATAATACATGGTGTTTTTGTTTGTTTGTTTGTTTGTTTGTTTTGTTGTTGTTTTGAAACAGAGTTCTGCTCTGTTGCCCAGGCTGGCATGCAATGGTGCGATCTCGGCTCACTGCAATCTCTGCTTCCCAAGTTCAGGGGATTCTCCTCAGCCCCCTGAGTAGCTGGGATTAAAGGAGCCCACCATCACACCAGGTACATTTTTGTATTTTTAGTAGAGATGAGGTTTCACCATATCGACCAGGCTGGTTTTGAACTCCTGACCTCAGGTGTTCCTTTAACCCTGCTAAATTTGTGGTGATTTGTTATAGCAGCCATGAAAACAGCAACAAGAGCAATCATGTAAATATAGAAAACTCTCTTTATGACCTGTTGTTCCCCTCTAAAGGCTGGGCAGGAGCCCTCCACAACTCCACAGAGGTAGTAGCTTCCCTGGTGTGTCAGGCCAAATACCAAGAAAAGAACTCCAGGAGAAGATTTTCACAGTTCTATTTTGCCCACGGCTCACTGGCCTGTCCTCAGGCATGTAAGGAGAGAAAATAAGCATGTTTCATTCTTTAATCCCTCTTGATATCCATTCACCTCACAGGAGGCTGAAAAATCGAAAAAGAACAAATGGGAGGGTAGAAGTCTCTCTGGAGTATGTACCAAGGATAGAGTGATACTGAGGGCTCTCACAGTCACTGCAAAATGCCTGAGCCCCTCATATCCCAGAAGCTCACTAAGAGACATGAGAGGACGCTGCTGTAAGCTCTAATACCAACACTCACTACCTAGGAGGGCAGGGAAACCTTTAACCTCTGGGAGCCCCAGGTTTCTCCTGCTGGATGTGGATTATCATATGATCTTCCAGTAATATTTACTCAACCCAGTGAATGGGGTTGCTACGACTTCCAAGAAAATGTATGGCTCTTGGAACCTGGAATACTGTGTTGAATGTCAATTCTAAGTTCTTGGAGGGTATCTGACATAACTCAGACTTACATTCTATATTCATCCTGAATTTTTCTATACAATTTTATTTAAAAAATTATTTTGGCCAGGCGCAGTGACTCATGCCTGTAATCCCAGCACTTTGGGAGGCCAAGGTGAGCGGATCACGAGGTCAAGAGATGGA
>NW_012106575.1:304979-306038 GCF_000951045.1 Mandrillus leucophaeus
GCAGTGGCTGGTATAGAGTGACATTTAAAAAATAGCAGCTGTTGTCATTATCAAGGCAATGTCTGCTAACATTTATCATTGTGATGAGATCATTGTGGTAGGCAGAATGGTCCCCCAAATATTCTCATGCCCTCATCTCTGGAACCTATAAATATGTTACCTTACATGGCAAAAGTGACCGCTCTGGTTTGAATGTTTAAAAGTCCTCTCACCCCTGATTTGTATGGTGAAATCTTAACACCAAGGTGATGGTATTAGGAGATGGGGCCTTCAGGAGGCGATTATGTCATCAGGGTAGGACTCTCTTAATTAGAATTTGTACCTTTTTTTTTTTTCTTTTTTTTTTTGAGGCCGAGTCTCGATCTGTTGCCCAGGCTGAAGTGTAGTGACGCGATCTTGGCTCACTGCAACCTCTACCTCCCGGGTTCAAGTGACTATCCTGACTCAGCCTCCCAAGTGTCTGGGATGACAGGCACCCACCACCACACCCGGCTAATTTTTGTAGTTTTAGTAGAAATGTGGTTTTACCATGTTGCCATGATGGTCTTGAACTCCTGACTTCAAGTGATCCACCCGCCATGGCTTCCTAAAGTGCTGGGATTACAGGGGTGAGTCAGCATGCCTGGCTAGATTCGTGCCCTTTTAAAAGACACTCCAGAGAGCTAGCAAGTCCCTTCTAACATCTGAGGGCACAGCAAGAGGAAATCTTCTATAAGCCAAAAAGTGGACCCTTACCCAACATTCGCTCTGCCCTGATCTTGGACTTCCCAGCATCTAGAACTGCGAGCAATGAATTTCTGTTGTTGAAAAGCCATCCAGTTTTTGGCGTTTAGTTATGGCAGCCTGAGCAGACTAAGACAAGGACTTTGCAGACGTAATTCAAGTTACAGATCTTGAGATCAGGAGAAGAGCTGAATTACCTGGGTGGGCCCAGTCTCATGGAATGAGCCCTTCAAGGTGGACAACGTTCTCCAACCAGAGTCAGAGTGACGTGGCAAAAGAGGAACGTGGAGAGATTCAAAGCAAAAAGAGACTCGAGTAGCTGTAGCTGGACAGTGG
>NW_012106575.1:307718-315392 GCF_000951045.1 Mandrillus leucophaeus
AGCTGTATTAGTTATTGTTGACTAGCTAAACAAAAGATAATTCTCTGGCTAACAGAAACCTAAATACTTCACTCATTGCATGGCTTCCTTGTCCTTCAAGGGAGCTGAGCTTCTCCACAATGGCAAGGGGATCAGTCCTATTATTCTACGTGGATGGGTCTCAAAATGTGGTCCTGGAACCAGCCATTTTCCTATCACTTGGGAACCTGTAAAACTTGCAGAATATCAGACTCTGCTCAAGACCTGCCAAATCAGAAACTCTGGAAGGGAGGCTGAAATGCAGTCTTGGGGAACTAATAATTTCTTTTTCTTCAACACAATACCTTTTATTTATTTATTTATACATTAAGATAGCTCACTGTTTAAATTTTTTTAAGTTCAGGGTACATGTGCAGGTTTGTTACACAGGTAAACATGTGTTATGGTGATTTGTTGTGCAGATTATTTCATCACTCAGATATTAAGCCTACTACCCACAGTTATTTTTTCTTGATCCTTTCCCTCCTCCTACTTTCCACCCTCTGGTAGGTCCCTATTTTTTTTTGCTAAATGATTAAGGCAAATGATATAATCTGGCCAATGAAATGCCAGAAGTCTCTGGAAGAGATACTGGCTAGGGAGATTTTCCTATAAAGGAAAATTAAACAGGGCTGTTTTTTATTCTTCTTCTGGGTGTTGTAGTTTCTACATGATGTCTGGAGCAATGGCAGCTATAACAGAACCAGGAGGAATGACGCAATCACACAATTCCTGCATCCACATGGTCATTAGACACTGGTCCTTTGCAAGCCTTGTGGATGCACTTAGGGCTCCAAAGACACAAGGTCCCTTTGTAATGCATATGGCTCTGGCAGAAGAGACATGTGATGCACACCATGAGAAAACATCCAGTGAGTTGACAACTTACTGGAATACAGCATAGAACAGGAAGTCTTGTTCTGATTTGGAAGGTGAATCTGGAAGCACATTCCTAATTTGCTAAGAGGATAAGCAAATACAATGAGACTTGCATAGGAGAAATATCACAAAAATCTGAAACCTTAATGATATTTTTGCATTGATGAATTATCTGAATTATCTAACCCTAAGTCTGCCTCACCTCCTGAATTCTTGCTAACATTCTTGTGAAATCACACCTGCTTCTCTCGTTTAAACTAATTTTAGTTCCATTTTCAATTACTTGTTGTTAAAACTATCCAACCAATAAACTATTAAAACATAATTCCTGTCTTTAACAAATTGTCAGTTGAAAAAATAAAATAAAAACTTTTACCAAGTGGGTAGGGTAAAAGTAGTAATAAATGTGTTTGCATTGTGCCATGTAAAAATTTAAAAGAAGATGGACCAGAATAAAAGTTAAGTCCCAAAACTACATTTATTATATTTTCCAAATCAAACTGCATCTGCGAAAGATTTTCTGCTGCTATTTCCAGGTGCAAGCAATATTCTGAAATGCCAAAATGGTGCAACTTCTAGGTAATTTCCGTGATTTACAGACACAGCATAGTAGAATATTTTAAACTAGAACTGTCCCCCCACAAAATAAGCTGAATGGCTGCAATATCCATAACTTTTCCCATTAACAGATGAAATTTTAAATTGTCCCATACAGTAGATGCAATGATTTAATCTGGCAACAGGAAATGTACAATAATCTGTGGCTTTGTTTTTATGTCTTCTTTCACCCCCACAGGTTTTTGGAAATTCTTATTTCCATCATAATTTTCAATTTGCCAGAGAAGGAAGGAAGGAACAGAACCAAACACACTTTTGTACAAAATGGCAAGCGCAAGGTAATAATTGCCCACGCCAAGTGAGTTAAAAGGATCTCTGGACTTTCTCCAGAAAGTTTGTCTCAAAACATAGTAATTGTTGGTATCCATCCTAAAACTCTATGTCTAGAAAGTAGAGATTACTATTGATGCTAAAATCCAAGGCCGAATTCTTTCTTTCGCCCATCCATCCACCCACCCACCTATTCCATCCATGCATCTATCCGTCATTCATCCATCCACTCACCCACCCAACTATTACATCCATTCATCCATCTGTCATCCATCCATCCACTCACCCACCCAACTATTCCATCCATCCATCTATCCATCCATCCATCCATCCATCCATCCATCCATCCATCCATCCATTCATCCATCCATTAATCAATCCATTCATTGGTTTAATCATTCAACAAATATTCAGTAAGTATCTACTTTGTGAAAGGCACTCCAGGGATACAACGACAAACAAAACATGCTAAAATATCTACCCAGGTGGAGCTTATATACTAGTGCAGAAAGATAGACACAAACAAACAAAAAAATATATAGTATGTCAAATGGTGATAAGCAATATGGCAAAAGTCAGCTAGGAAAGGAACACAGGGTGTGTAGGAGTGCGGCAGGGGTCTGATTTTAATGGAGGAGTCAAGGAGGTCCTATCTGAAAAGGTGTATGAGCTAAGCTGAGAAGGAGGAGAGGGAGTGAACTAGGTAAGAACTTGAAAAAAAATGCATTCTAGACAGAAGATGTAGTGGTTGAAAAGACCTCAAGGGGAGTATATTCCTGTAACATTGAAGAGCTTCCAAAAGGGCCAGGAGGAAAGGGAAAGGATGCTAGGGAAGTAGGCCAGAAAAGTCAATGGTTTTTCCTTCAACGATGATAAAATATAAGCAATAGTAAAATAAAATTAAAAAACAGCAGATAGAGAGGCATGGCACATTTCTGTCTACTTGGAAAGCTTAGCTTGAGTTACTTTCTTGCTCAGAACATGAACAAGGAGAGATTTGAGGAGCACATGTTCCAGGACAGCATGGGAAAGTGAGCATCTGGGCACAAAGTTGACTGGCCCAGGGACAAGGCAGCCTTAGGGGAAGGCAGAGAGACACACAATCACACAATCCCTACATCCACATGGTCATTAGACACGGGTCCTTTGCAAGCCTTGTGGATGCACTTAGGGCTCCAAAGATGCAAGGTCCCTGTCTTTGTAATGCATATGGCTGTGGCAGAAGAGACATGTGATGCACACCATGAGAAAACATCCAGTGAGTTGACAACTTACTGGAATACAGCATAGAACAGGAAGTCTTGTTCTGATTTGGAAGGTGAATCTGGAAGTATATTCCTAAAGAGGTGATGTCCAAGCTGAGCAAGGCTGAATACAGGAACCAAGTAGGAACTGGGGAATGTAGCTTTCCAGGAAACAGCATGTGCAAATGTCCTGGGGCAGAAAGATCATACTTGTTGAGCGGACTGAGAATATACCTTAACCAGACTTTAGAAAATTGGGGAGGGGGTGATGAAGCCGCTGTGGCCAGGTGGATCATATCAAAGATGCTTTTTTTTTTTTTTTTTTTTTTTTTTTTTAAAGACAGCTTTGGCTGCTTGGCGTGCGGCTAGATGCTCATAAGAACCACCTTCCAGACTGCACACAAGAAGATGAAGGTTTCTAGATGTCCCTGGGAGGACTGGGGAGGGCCCTCTTAGGCTGAAAATATGAGCGCAACAGAGCCAAATCCCTCAAACCAAGCAAAGGGGATCTGATACCTGCAATTTAAAACACTTCACAAGGAATATTCACAATCAAATACAGCTTGAAGAGGAAGGAACAGAGGACCAAAGAGCTCCAGGGACTTCCCCAAAGTCACTGCATGAAGAAACCTAAACATCTTATCATTTAAGTAAACAAGATAGAAGAATGCAAGGCGAGGCATATTTATACATAAATAGATGAGTCTGTGTACATGTGATTTTCAATCCATGCAACGCTAATGCCATAAACATAAGATGGACAAACAAAATCCAATTTTAAAACTGTCATTCTGGAATTCAGAACTGGGTCACCATTGTCAGGAGGCCCAGCACCCAGGACATGGATCGGAAGATAGCATTTGCTCTTCCATGACACAACAGTCAATTGTGTGACCTCCTGGATATCTGGAGCCACTGCTTGCATTCATGGCACCGCTGTATGAGTGATAAAAATGCATACCCAAGGCCAGGCACAGTGGCTCACGCCTGTAATCCTAGCACTTTGGGAGGCTGAGGCAGGCGGATCTCCTGAGGTTGAGAGTTCGAGACCAGCCTGACCAACATGGAGAATCCCATCTCTGCTAAAAAGACAAAATTAGCCGGGCGTGGTGGTACATGCCTGTAATCCCAGCTACTCAGGAGACTGAGGCAGAGTTGTTTGAACCCAGGAGGCGGAGGTTGCGGTGAACCAAGAGCCTGGGCAACGAGAACAAAACTCCGTCAAAACAAACAAACAAACAACAATAAAAAAAAAAAGCACACCCTCCCAGCGGAAGAATACCCAAAATATGCCCTTTCCTTCAGGCTGATGTAGCCCTGCTCTAGGGCTCAAGGCTTGAATAGAAGGCTTGGAGTAGATTTCTTCCTGCAACTGCCACCCCTCCAGGCCTGCTTGCACAGAGCACAGCCATAGGTGGCGAGCCCATGGGCACCCATCAAGCTCAGGAAGTTGCACATCCCAGGAAGACCATTGGGTGATGCTGAGGCAAGCAAGGGAGGCAAAATGCATGTGAAGGTGTGTTCTCCCAACCACAATATCCCCTTGCCTGGAACTCTTAAAATCAATTTGAAATGACTGCTCAGATCAGATTACACAAAGATTTTGTTACGCCAAACAGGATAAAGCACAGAGGGACTTACAACCTTGGCAAACAATGCTGGGAGTTGGAGATGCACATCATGTCTTGTGTTTACAGCTTTTCAGCTGAGTACTTAGTGTTTACTTTGGAATTAATCCAGGCCCATAAAACAAGTGATATATCAACATAACAGATGTACTTGGGTGACTATACATTAAAAGGTGATTCACTTCACAATGAGAATCCACACATAGTCTGGAGAATGAAGCACGTACCTTCTGTATTTGTATAAGGGAGGTCCCTCTTGGATATGCAATGTTGGGAGGAGGGTCCTAACGTGGAGGAACTGTTAAATGGATGGATGTTGTGGGTACATCGACCCTCCACAGAGCCCTGCCCTGCTCATTATTCAGGACTGGCCACTTAATTTCTGGGGGCAGTGCAAAAGGCCAATGTAGGAACCCTTGTTCAAAAAGTATTAAGAATTCCAGCTATAGCATAAGACCACACGTGGGGCCGTTCAAAGCCTGGGGCCCTGCATGATCATGCAGGGAATGTGCCCTTAAAGCTGGCCTGGCCCTTACTCAATAAAAGGGATTGAACTTGACATTTCCAAACAGGGGATGTTAATAGTGTTACCTAATAGGGGTGTTGTAAGAATAAAGAGAGAGAATGAATCTTAGACATCACACTGGCCCATAGTAAGTTTCAATAATGTCAGTGACTATCATTGATTAAAGTGTGAATAAGATTTCTTTTTTTTTTTTTTTTTTTTTTTTAAGATGGAGTCTTGTTCTGTTGCCAGGCTGGAGTGCAGTGGCACAATCTCAGCTCACTGCAATATCTGCCTCCTAAGTTCAAGCAGTTCTCCCGCCTCAGCCTCCTGAGTAGCTGGGATTACAGCCACGCCTGGCTAATTTTTTTTTTTTTTTGTATTTTAGTAGAGACAGGATTTCACCATGTTGCCCAGGCTGGTCTTGAACTCCTAAGCTAAAGAAATGTTCCCTCTTTGGCCTCTCAAAGTGCTAGGATTACAGGCATGA
This sequence comes from Mandrillus leucophaeus, assembly GCF_000951045.1. Classification (NCBI taxonomy): domain Eukaryota; kingdom Metazoa; phylum Chordata; class Mammalia; order Primates; family Cercopithecidae; genus Mandrillus; species Mandrillus leucophaeus. The sequence continues at coordinate 313,371 of NW_012106575.1, forward strand.
GCCATGGTGTCCGGCCAAGTGTGAATACGATTTCTTATATCATCCCCACAAAATGTCCATATCTATGTAAATATTTAATATTTTCTTGCAAACAACTCTGGGAGCTGTTAAATTCTTGCATGGAGAGTAAGGCTGGATAGAAATCCATGATGCATGTGCACAGAGACACATACGTGCACATGCATTCCAAAAAGTTGAGAAAGAATGAGGCTGTTGAAATGTGAAGCTTCTGAATACAGGGAGGGTAATGTATCCAAGGAATGCATATTCAGGTGTCACAAAGGAAATAAAACCACCATCTATATTAGCTAGAACAAAAGCATTTGGTAGGCTAAAGGGCTCAGAAGAGAGAATTTCCAATCAAAATCTAATTGCTTCTAATAATATTCATTCCAGCTGCAATCTGAGGCTTCAAGATGGCAGAAAGTACAACAGTCTGGTTTGCTGTTGAATCCGTTGTGCCTAGCATGGTACCTGACACACAGGTAGTGCCCCATAGTGGTTGAACAAATGAACAAATGAACCAAAATCATAAAAATACAGGCTTTATAATGGGAAAAGGAGTTGACCTAGGGCTGGGAGAAGGGGTTGGCCCAGGGCTGGCCAAATATAAAGTGTGAGGAGCAAACTGTGAGAATCACTGTTTAACACTGTGGTACCTGATGTAACTTGCCAAGGTCCATCCTTGTCCTGAGGACTTCTCCAGTACCCAGAAGGTCAAGAGGAAGTTCAAAAGAGAAAGAAAACACAGACAGGCAATTGCATGTGTTCAAGGTAGAAATACATTGAGAGATGGTTGGATCTTGGCTTAAATATAAACTCATTCCTCCGTCATATTCCTTCTCAAGTTCTATCCAAATGTTTGCTATCCCATATACAGAGTCTTGCCTCCATGAGTTGATATCACACATCTTTGTGTAGCTTTCCTTCATGCACCAAGGTAGAGGATATAATCCAACAGGTGGCTTCAATTCACACTTTCTCACATGCATGGGAATTCTGGACCTTACAAACTCAACTTGATCATATCTATAATGGCCTATAACACACACATGATGGAAAACAGGGTGAGGTGCAGGGCTAGAACGTGAGTTTGACTTGATAACTTGGGAGACAATCTGCCTTTGATATGGTACAGTTTTAGGAAAATCTGACAAGACACTAGTCAAGAGGGCCCATCCCCATCTACTTCATCAGCATTCTGTCTACTGATCCCGGGAATATTCCTTGCTTCCTTGACTTCCTGGGAAGTCACGGGCTAAGGCTTTTTTGGCGGGGGGGGGGGCGGGGGTACAGAGTCTTGCCCTGATGTCCAGGCTGGAGTACAGTGGCATGATTTCGGCTCACTGGAACCTCAGCCTCCCGGGTTCAAGCGATTCTCCTACCTTAGCCTCCCAAGTAGCTGGGATTACAGGCATGGGCCACCACTCCCAGCTAATTTTTGTATTTTTAGTAGAGACGGGTTTTCACCATGTTGGTCAGGTTGGTCTTGAATTCCTGATCTCAGGTGATCCTCCCGTCCTGGTCTCCCAAACTGCTGAGATTACAGGCATGAGCCACTGTGCCTGGCTGGCTATGGCTTTCTTAATCTCCGTACCAGAAGACCAACTCTTCCTCCACTCCTTCTTTGCCAGGGCAACTTCTAGCCTTCAGTGAAGACTCTGTTTAGAGGACATTCACTCTAGGAATGCGATCTTAAGGCTGAAGGTGCTCCTCTGGGCTTCATAATCTCATCAGGGTGCCCAACACTTCAGTCAGTGGTTTCTATGACTTCCACCTCCTTAGTCTGTGCATTGCTCAGAGGCAAGGATGCTGTCTTACACTCAGGCATCCTCAGGGCCTTGACCAGTGCTTGACATGAAGTGGATACTTTAATACATCCTCTATACATGCTTTAACATGTGTATGAAATTATATGCAGTACCTGTTCAGCAAAGTGGCATTTGTCTTCCCAGAGCTCCTGGCTTAGTATCATATCATATACAAACACAATGCCTTCTAAAGGACGAGCACCTGCTTGTC
>NW_012106575.1:316272-319873 GCF_000951045.1 Mandrillus leucophaeus
TCATTAAAGGTTTTAAGCAGTGTAGCCTATGATTCATGAAGTCTGAGCCTATACTTCTTTTTGTTCACTTTTTTAGATCCTTGGCACCACAGCAAGTGCCTGATACATTTCATGTGTGAATAAATAAAGATATTGATCCACACCTTTCCACAGGTAAGACCCCGGGTCTGAGGCATTGATCATTTATTTATTTTCCTGTGTTACCGATAGGAAAGAAAAGGTACTTTCTGTAACAGGAAAAACAAACATTTGCAACCCAATGCCAGAGAACCAATGTAGTAACCTCATGGAATATGAAGAAACTGGCCATTCTAGGCAGATGGGGGATGCACCAGGCACTGTGTGTTATTCTAAGATCTTAGCACAGTTCACATCACCTACACGCTAATGTGGGCTGATTCATTCTCCAATGATGTATTTTTTTTTGTGGAAATTGTCAGGCTACTCTGTTACCCTAAATAGAATATTACTAAAGTGTTTTAACCAAGCCAGCTGAAAGGTCTGACATTTCATCCATATTGTTATTTATATACATATTTACAGCTGCCACCTGCCTGTAGCTTGGCTGGATCATAAAGTAGTGATGTTCCTCTGTTTCATTATACTTTGACATTTTACTATAACGACACTGCTTCTCATGCCTTAGTATCCAATTGCTTTGCAGCCATTTTTGAATTATATTGCTTTGGTGATGGAATAAGAATCTTTCTCTTTGGTCCTACTAGTCTCTCTCTTTGTCTCTCTCTGTTCTTTCATCTTTCCAACCCACATTACCCCACCCCACCCCACCCCATACCCAGATGGTACAAATCACTGCTGGCACATGCAACAATTATAGCAGAGCTTCTGCTGCTTAAATGAACCCCCACAAACCCCAATGAGTTAAATTAGATTAGGGAATTGGGGAGGTGAGCAGGAGGGCTGGCCAGTGGTCTCAGCTGAAGTTGACGCAGATTTGGTCTTGCCTCTACAAAATGGTAAATAAATGTTTCCTCGTTTAGAAAAGTGCTGGAAGCCTCTACTTCAGAAAGAGAACACAAGGGGAAAAACAAGTCAACAACTCGATTAAAGACAGGTAGGTTTAATTTCAAACTGTTAGCATAGTCCAATCTAAGAATATTTGCAACTGACTGGGAATTTAGAAGCCAGGCTTCAAGAGCAAGAGGGAAGAATGCGTGTAGGGTTGAGATCTCCTCCACCACTGCTTATAAGTTGATACATGAAGCTGCCATTTGCAGAGGGCTTTCATTATGGTCCCAAGCATAAAATGTATAGGAAAGTGAGAGCCCACCCAAGTTAACTTACCTATTGCCTCAACCCGCCACATTGAAATACTTGGATTTCACTGCTCCGCAATTTCCAAACTATCTCAATCAAAATAAATTACTATTTGCATTCGATGCAAGACAGAACCATCCATTCAAGACATTCCCTGCAGAATCTGCACAGAATAAGTACATAGCAAAAGCTCATAGAACTGAATTCAATATTATATGATTATATTAGGGCCCATCCGAAAAGCCTCCCTAGAAATCCGACATCCCTCACCTGGACGGTGCAACCTCATCCCCCAGAAAGCTGGATGCTTTCTGAGCACGATTCTTCTCCCTCCAGAGCCTTAACCCTCAGCCTGACCTGCCTGGCATGCCAATCTCCTCCTTATCACTCAGGGACTCCCAGCTGCCTCTGAGTTTACCACTCAGAAGCAAAGCCCAGGTCTTATCTAATCAGAACAGTGATTGAAGGAGGCAGTCACTTCTATGTTTCACGTGGAGAGGCCTCTTTCCAGGCTGGCCTTTGAGATACCAACCTACGCTGTGGGTGCATGCCTTGAAACTCACCATTCTCCTGCCCTCTCGCTGCTGAGGCCTGGCCCATCACATGCCATCCACCCCAACCGGACCCCTGAATCTTCCTGCTGTCATTGAGCCTCTTCAAGGTCTAGTGGGGTCACTGGTTCCTCCTCCTCAACACCCACTGAGCAACACTAAAGACCTAATCATTAACCTCCATGCCTGGCACCCAGTAGGTGATTAACAGATGCCAACACCCTTCTTTTCACTTTAAATCAGGAGGAAAAGTGAAAAAGGGGAGAGGTCTGGAAAGGAGTTTGGAGTTCCAGATGTGACAATAATGCCCTTTTCCTCCTTAAGGCACTCACACAGCCTCCCTGGGTCACAGTATCTTCATGTGTAACCTAAGTGGGAGTCAGGGGCCGTTACCTTCAAGTCCTTACAGAGTTAACATTTGCAGTGATATAGAATTTATCATCCACAGTCCCTTCTTTTTGAACTTGCTTTCTGTAAGTCTGTCTCTCTCTTTTTTTTTTTTTTTAATTTTGAGAGGGAGTCTCGCTCTGTCGCCAGGCTGGAGTGCAGTGGTGCGATCTCAGCTCACTGCAACCTATGACTCCCAGGTGCAAGCAATTCTCCTGCCTCAGCTTCCCGAGTAGCTGGGATTACAGGCATGTGACACCACGCCCAGCTAATTTTCGTATTTTTATTAGAGATGGGATTTCACCACGTTAGCCAGGATGATCTCAATCTCCTGACCTTGTGATCCGCCCGCCTCAGCCTCCCAAAGTGCCGGGATTACAGGCGCTGTCTCTTATACACATCTAGATGTGTATAAGAGACAGGTTCAGCAAAGTGGCATTTGTCTTCCCAGAGCTCCTGGCTTAGTATCATATCATATACAAACACAATGCCTTCTAAAGGACGAGCACCTGCTTGTCTTTTTAAGGCGACACTGCTTAAAACCTTTAATGACTCCCTATTCTTAGGATAAAGTCATAACTGCTGATCACGGCCAGCAAGACCGTGTAGGCTACTGCCTACTTATCCCTACATGACTTGGGCCACACTCCACCTCCCCAGCTCCTTTGTGGGGACAATGATCTCTTCCATTCCTCATACTCACTAATGTCCTTCCTACCACAGGATTTTCGTACATGCCAATTCCACAGCTTGGAATGCTATTCTCATCCCTCTCTGTTTAACCTCCTTCTACCCTTTGATCACAACTCTAGCATCTGTTCCTTCAGGAAGCCATCATGGCTAGCAAACAACATAGCATGTATCATGATTGCAATTTTGAGACAGAGCCTTACTCTGTCATCCAGGCTGGAGTGCAGTGGTGCAACCTCAGCTCACTGCAACCTCCACCTCCCAGGTTCAAGAGATTCTCCTGCCTCAGCCCCCAGAGTAGCTGCAATTACAGGCACGCAGCAGCATACCCAGCTAATTTTTGTATTTTTAGTGGAGATGGGTTTTCACCATGTTGGCCAGGTCGGTCTCTAACTCCTGGCCTCAAGTGACCCACCCACCGTGACCTCCCAAAGTGCTGGGATTCTGGGCACGAGCCACTTTGCCTGGCCTCACCATTGCAATCTTACATTTACCTTTTGTGACCATTTTATTCAGGTATTTGTTCTTTCACCAGACTCTAAGATCTACAGTCTTGCCAGCCATGATTGGTAGTTATGACTTTATCCTAAGAATAGGGAGTCATTAAAGGTTTTAAGCAGTGTAGCCTATGATTCATGAAGTCTGAGCCTATACTTCTTTTTGTTCACTTTTTTAGATCCTTGGCACCACAGCAA